>NC_091374.1:5413358-5605095 GCF_038502225.1 Cherax quadricarinatus | reverse complement strand
AAATGGGATTAAATCTGGAGTATCTGAGAGAGTTAGAGCAAAGGAAGGGGTAGCAGTAATGTTAAATGATCAGTTATGGAAGGAGAAAAGAGAATATGAATGTGTAAATTCAAGAATTATGTGGATTAAAGTAAAGGTTGGATGCGAGAAGTGGGTCATAATAAGCGTGTATGCACCTGGAGAAGAGAGGAATGCAGAGGAGAGAGAGAGATTTTGGGAGATGTTAAGTGAATGTATAGGAGCCTTTGAACCAAGTGAGAGAGTAATTGTGGTAGGGGGACTTGAATGCTAAAGTAGGAGAAACTTTTAGAGAGGGTGTGGTAGGTAAGTTTGGGGTGCCAGGTGTAAATGATAATGGGAGCCCTTTGATTGAACTTTGTATAGAAAGGGGTTTAGTTATAGGTAATACATATTTTAAGAAAAAGAGGATAAATAAGTATACACGATATGATGTAGGGCGAAATGACAGTAGTTTGTTGGATTATGTATTGGTAGATAAAAGACTGTTGAGTAGACTTCAGGATGTACATGTTTATAGAGGGGCCACAGATATATCAGATCACTTTCTAGTTGTAGCTATACTGAGAGTAAAAGGTAGATGGGATACAAGGAGAATAGAAGCATCAGGGAAGAGAGAGGTGAAGGTTTATAAACTAAAAGAGGAGGCAGTTAGGGTAAGATATAAACAGCTATTGGAGGATAGATGGGCTAATGAGAGCATAGGCAATGGGGTCGAAGAGGTATGGGGTAGGTTTAAAAATGTAGTGTTAGAGTGTTCAGCAGAAGTTTGTGGTTACAGGAAAGTGGGTGCAGGAGGGAAGAGGAGCGATTGGTGGAATGATGATGTAAAGAGAGTAGTAAGGGAGAAAAAGTTAGCATATGAGAAGTTTTTACAAAGTAGAAGTGATGCAAGGAGGGAAGAGTATATGGAGAAAAAGAGAGAAGTTAAGAGAGTGGTGAAGCAATGTAAAAAGAGAGCAAATGAGAGAGTGGGTGAGATGTTATCAACAAATTTTGTTGAAAATAAGAAAAAGTTTTGGAGTGAGATTAACAAGTTAAGAAAGCCTAGAGAACAAATGGATTTGTCAGTTAAAAATAGGAGAGGAGAGTTATTAAATGGAGAGTTAGAGGTATTGGGAAGATGGAAGGAATATTTTGAGGAATTGTTAAATGTTGATGAAGATAGGGAAGCTGTGATTTCGTGTATAGGGCAAGGAGGAATAACATCTTGTAGGAGTGAGGAAGAGCCAGTTGTGAGTGTGGGGGAAGTTCGTGAGGCAGTAGGTAAAATGAAAGGGGGTAAGGCAGCCGGGATTGATGGGATAAAGATAGAAATGTTAAAAGCAGGTGGGGATATAGTTTTGGAGTGGTTGGTGCAATTATTTAATAAATGTATGGAAGAGGGTAAGGTACCTAGGGATTGGCAGAGAGCATGCATAGTTCCTTTGTATAAAGGCAAAGGGGATAAAAGAGAGTGCAAAAATTATAGGGGGATAAGTCTGTTGAGTGTACCTGGTAAAGTGTATGGTAGAGTTATAATTGAAAGAATTAAGAGTAAGACGGAGAATAGGATAGCAGATGAACAAGGAGGCTTTAGGAAAGGTAGGGGGTGTGTGGACCAGGTGTTTACAGTGAAACATATAAGTGAACAGTATTTAGATAAGGCTAAAGAGGTCTTTGTGGCATTTATGGATTTGGAAAAGGCGTATGACAGGGTGGATAGGGGGGCAATGTGGCAGATGTTGCAAGTGTATGGTGTAGGAGGTAGGTTACTGAAAGCAGTGAAGAGTTTTTACGAGGATAGTGAGGCTCAAGTTAGAGTATGTAGGAAAGAGGGAAATTTTTTCCCAGTAAAAGTAGGCCTTAGACAAGGATGTGTGATGTCACCGTGGTTGTTTAATATATTTATAGATGGGGTTGTAAAAGAAGTAAATGCGAGGGTTTTGGCAAGAGGCGTGGAGTTAAAAGATAAAGAATCACACACAAAGTGGGAGTTGTCACAGCTGCTCTTTGCTGATGACACTGTGCTCTTGGGAGATTCTGAAGAGAAGTTGCAGAGATTGGTGGATGAATTTGGTAGGGTGTGCAAAAGAAGAAAATTAAAGGTGAATACAGGAAAGAGTAAGGTTATGAGGATAACAAAAAGATTAGGTGATGAAAGATTGAATATCAGATTGGAGGGAGAGAGTATGGAGGAGGTGAACGTATTCAGATATTTGGGAGTGGACGTGTCAGCGGATGGGTCTATGAAAGATGAGGTGAATCATAGAATTGATGAGGGAAAAAGAGTGAGTGGTGCACTTAGGAGTCTGTGGAAACAAAGAACTTTGTCCTTGGAGGCAAAGAGGGGAATGTATGAGAGTATAGTTTTACCAACGCTCTTATATGGGTGTGAAACGTGGGTGATGAATGTTGCAGCGAGGAGAAGGCTGGAGGCAGTGGAGATGTCATGTCTGAGGGCAATGTGTGGTGTGAATATAATGCAGAGAATTCGTAGTTTGGAAGTTAGGAGGAGGTGCGGGATTACCAAAACTGTTGTCCAGAGGGCTGAGGAAGGGTTGTTGAGGTGGTTCGGACATGTAGAGAGAATGGAGCGAAACAGAATGACTTCAAGAGTGTATCAGTCTGTAGTGGAAGGAAGGCGGGGTAGGGGTCGGCCTAGGAAGGGTTGGAGGGAGGGGGTAAAGGAGGTTTTGTGTGCGAGGGGCTTGGACTTCCAGCAGGCATGCGTGAGCGTGTTTGATAGGAGTGAATGGAGACAAATGGTTTTTAATACTTGACGTGCTGTTGGAGTGTGAGCAAAGTAACATTTATGAAGGGATTCAGGGAAACCGGCAGGCCGGACTTGAGTCCTGGAGATGGGAAGTACAGTGCCTGCACTCTGAAGGAGGGGTGTTAATGTTGCAGTTTAAAAACTGTAGTGTAAAGCACCCTTCTGGCAAGACAGTGATGGAGTGAATGATGGTGAAAGTTTTTCTTTTTCGGGCCACCCTGCCTTGGATATATATATATATATATATATATATATATATATATATATATATATATATATATATATATATATATATATATATATATATATATGTTTACTGCAGCTAATCACCTAGTGTGTTATATTCAACAATTAGATAGTATTGTAGATGAATGGTTCACAGAACCGACACGTTGATAAATTAGACACATGTGCAACTCTTGGGTATCTTTATTAAGGAAACGTTTCGCCACACAGTGGCTTCATCAGTCCATACATAGGAGAAGCTTGAAGAACAGGAGGAGAATGAGGTAATCAGTCCCTCAACCTTGAGTCGATGTGGTCAGTCCATCAATCTTGAGTATTCTACTCAAGATTGATGGACTGAACACATCGACTCAAGGTTGAGGGACTGATTACCTCATTCTCCTCCTGTTCTTCAAGCTTCTCCTGTGTATGGACTGATGAAGCCACTGTGTGGCGAAACGTTTCCTTAATAAAGATATCCAAGAGTTGCAGATGTGTCTAATTTATCAATTATATAGTAGCTGGTCACGAGTTTTGGCGGTGGGAAGTACATTGTTTGCATTCTGAACGAATGCAGATGTGGTTAGGTGAGTCATTTGAACGCTGATGTCCATTTACTTCTAGTAAGATGGCTATGGAACGAGTGATGGCTAAAAGATTTCCTTCTTTGAGTAACTGCTACCTTGGTAGGAAATTGTCGATGTGTTAAAAAAATGTTGATAATTAATGTCTTCTTTCTCAACATATGCGTATCGCCTTCTCCCTCCATCGGCCTCTGCAACTGGTACAGGAGGCTCCAGACTGTCGAACTTGGCTCAGAGTTTACAACTCCAAAGTGGACACTGTAGCCTATGGCGTCAAGGACCTGACCCTCGTCGATACTCAGGTCAACACCATTAATCTTGTCGACCAACGGGATTTCATGGCCATCAATTCGACAATCAAGTCAGTAGAGGCTCTGGAATGGGAAGGCTACCGTGGGACAATCCTCAATACCTCTATCCAGCGTGTGAGTCACATCGTGGCCAAAGACAGCTGGTACATTCTGGAGAGCCATTTGGGCTTCGTTACCACTGAAGGGATGACATTTCATGCTCGCGAAATGTCCGTTATCAACACGACCATCTTACATGTAGCGCCACAAGGCCTGACGATCGACATCGGTGCCGTGTCCTTCACTAATGTAACCATAGACTTCCTGGAGATGAACGCCATTGTCATGACAACGCCAATGGGATTCCTGGCGTTGAACAATGTAACTATTATGTCGGCTTTCGCTCCGTGTATTGTCCTTCCTGATAAAGAGAAGATCTCCCTTACTAACGTGACGATCAAGGGTGTTCCACTCAACTACACCTCTCCGTACCTCAAGTTTCGGGACGACGAAAAGCTGTCTAGTTCCTTACCCATGCAAATAGAGTCTTTGAATGACTTGTGTTCCAGCAGCAGCACCACCCTCAGCTGCGACCTTAACAACGTTAATGAGGTAAGTTTCCGAGAGACAAACCTTGTAAAGGGTTAGCCTTGTAGCATACATTGTATACCTTGGTACTCTTAAGGTACTCTTGAGGGAAGCTTGACCCGAGGATTTGGTGTTACTCTCCATTTCATTGAATCATATTTGATTACCTTTCATTCTTACAATGTAACTAACGCAGAACAGTTGTAGCCCACACTGTGGGTATCTCTGTGTAACTTACAGAATAATACAGCCGCTCTGTATAAATATCCCCATAATATATCTCATATGTAATAATCTTGTCTCACACTGCGGGTGTGCCTGAAGCTAAAATAATCATCTTCAGAATACTATCATGAGAACGTGTGCATTTTTCAGACGGTGGTTGTGCATGGTGACAGTATCAAGCCATACCGAGTGTTGAACATACGCAATGCAAGGGACGTGCGGATACTGTCTCTCAATTGTGGCACGGAACTGCAGTTGCAGTGGTCTTCTGCCTTTCTTCCCCACATTCTCCCCATTACTAGTGGGGATTCCAAGCCCCCATGCACCATCGCCGTCAGCGCATGGCATTCCAAACTGGAAGTGGTGTCAGTAGCGCACATCGACACCATGAATATCTCTCACAGTACAGTCAGTAGGCTTCACGGAGGCCAACTGCAGAACCTGGTACTTGTCAATTCCACGGTGGAGGAGTTGGACGGGTTGCTGCTCTCAGGAGACGGAGCCTCGTGGCAAGACGTCTCCATTGGTTCCCTCTTCAACATCACCATTGTCTCTCCCATCTCTGCCAGCAAAGTCCGTCTGCGAGAGAAGGTGAGTAACTGGTTCCCTCTCACATAACTCCACCCTCGATTTGAGATATTATACGCGTGTACATTCACATTAAATTATATATATATTATATGAATGTACATGCGAACTGCGAGTTTGTGTCCCCACTGCAGTTTGTATGAACCTTACATATGTTGCAGGTTAGTGGTGGCTCTGTAACCGTGGATCACCCCAACAAAACTAGCGTCTTACAGCAGTTGAAAGCATCGAGGCTCGAGCGAAGGAGCTTCGTGGTACGCAACGGTAGCAAACTCATCGTCAGTGACATCTTGGGAATCATGGCAGCCAAGGACTCCATCGTCTTGGAAGAAGGTGCTACTCTCAACGTGATCAGGGGCAAGTTTCTCCTGCCGTCTTACGGTATCGTTTCCGCCACCTCCTTAAATCAGGTGCGCAGCTAAGGATATATATTTGTTAATGATTTTGGAGATCATTGCCCCAAGTCTCCTTAGTTAAAAATAATATAATAATAAAAAAAACCTATTAAGACACATACAGGAACTTAAATATATATTGAATGTAAGTAGTAATTAATATGCTCATCGTACACACAAAACAGATCAGCATTTCTGCCAGAGTGCAAAACGTTTAACATGCTTTCATTTCACACTTACATGACAAGAGTTAGTGGCGGCTCGTCCATAGGAGCTGCAGAGCTGCAGTCCCCCGAGATGCTCACTGCCAAACTTATGACTTCATCAATCTTACGCTAAAATAATTTGCAATTGACAAATATATTACAGGAAAAATCTGTTGTATATTGTTTTCAATGTATTTATAAGCGAATATTTTTTTGTTGAAATAAGATAAAAATGATTAAAAATAGAAATTTGATGCGGTACAATAGTATAGGTATTACTGGCGCTGCGAACCGCCATTGGACAAGAGTTCCCCTCAAGGAAGGTTCCTTGATGTTGGTGAGGGGCTCTTGATTTAGGGAATTGGATCTGTGCTCCAGTTCCCCGAATTAAACCTGAATGCCTTCCACATCCCCCCCCCCCCAGGCGCTGTATAATCCTCCGGGTTTAGCGCTCCCCCCTTTATAATAATAATAATAATAATGGACAAGAGGTAATTCCTTACTGTTGGGTGGATATGTCGTCCAATGTATTACCTAAGTTAGATTATCATTATTTAGACTAATGGGAACTCTTAAAATTTTACAAAAACAATGCATGACTAATGGAATTCCTTTTGAAAGATGTTTTTACAGTTATGGGATAAGGAAATAACTTAAAAAGTGCCTGACTGCAACTATACAAAAATACCACACTAAAAAAAAAGAGTAGAAATGGGTGAGCTTTTTTTTTTGTGTTCATGCAAACAGTTTTAAAATATCTCTGAGGATGTCTGAATGAACGCTTATCTTCAACATTCCTCTGATGTATAAACACACAAAAAAATCCTTGTAGAAATAAACTTATGAAACATTCCCCTAAAACTCCTCCTTTGCAGCAGTTAAACGTATTTCCGTGCATAGATCTGACTCATTTTATTCCCTGGTGTTGTTACTACAGGTAACTGCAGAAGAAATTAGCCTCTCTGACATCGTTAATATTAGAAGTCCACCGCTGTCTATAGAGAATATTAATAATCTCACCGTCACCAATGTCCAAAGGTCTCCTTTCTGCCACAAACTTCTGCTCTTTCATCAGATCTGCAACTTCTCCAGCGCTCCTGAGGTATGCAGTTCTCCACTCGTTGCAATATAACCTTAATTTTTGGGGTGGACCGGTAAGCCAGTGGAAGGCCTCGGTCAGATGACCAAAAGCTCCAGCTGTGGGTCATCTGACTAAGACCCACGTCAGTAAACACTTGTCCTGTTTCCCTATGAACCTTACCTACCCTAACCACCCATGATAGCAGTAACATGTTGCTAGGGATTGTTTGGTTGCACAAGTAAGATTAAACTCTAATCCTACATACATGGAGTCACATACATGGAGACCTATATTCATATATCCTGGGCCTCTTGAAGATGTTGCAGCACTACCTATATAGGATGACTGTTGATATCTATTACACTGGCGCTCAGCAATGACTAGGTGGACTTTTTTTAATAGATAAGATTTGTTCGGATTTTTAACTAGGGGGAGTTAGCCACTCAGGTAACCCAATAAAACCAGTGCGTCATCGAGGACTGTTTTATTTCCATTGTGGCCCTTTAACCTTGTTCTCCATATGCGACTAATGCCATTCGACAAACACCCAGGTACCTACTTACTGCTAGGTGAACATGGACAGCAGGTGTAAGGCGACTAATACCCAGGTGCCTACTTCTAGGTGAACAGGGACAGCAGGTTTAAGGTGACTAATACCTAGGTACCTACTTACTAATAGGTGAACAGGGACAGCAGGTGTAAGGTGACTAATACCCAGGTACCTACTTCTAGGTGAACAGGGACAGCAGGTGTAAGGCGACTAATACCCAGATCTCACCTTCAAGGACCATAACATTGTATCAATCGCATCTGCTAGAAAAATGACAGGATGGATAATGAGAACCTTCAAAACTAGGGAGGCCAAGCCCATGATGACACTCTTCAGGTCACTTGTTCTATCTAGGCTGGAATATTGCTGCACTCTAACAGCACCTTTCAAGGCAGGTGAAATTGCCGACCTAGAAAATGTACAGAGAACTTTCACGGCGCGCATAACGGAGATAAAACACCTCAATTACTGGGAGCGCTTGAGGTTTCTAAACCTGTATTCCCTGGAACGCAGGAGGGAGAGATACATGATTATATACACCTGGAAAATCCTAGAGGGACTAGTACCGAACTTGCACACGAAAATCACTCACTACGAAAGCAAAAGACTTGGCAGACGATGCACCATCCCCCCAATGAAAAGCAGGGGTGTCACTAGCACGTTAAGAGACCATACAATAAGTGTCAGGGGCCCGAGACTGTTCAACTGCCTCCCAGCACACATAAGGGGGATTACCAACAGACCCCTGGCAGTCTTCAAGCTGGCACTGGACAAGCACCTAAAGTCAGTTCCTGATCAGCCGGGCTGTGGCTCGTACGTTGGTTTGCGTGCAGCCAGCAGCAACAGCCTGGTTGATCAGGCGCTGATCCACCAGGAGGCCTGGTCACAGACCGGGCCGCGGGGGCGTTGATCCCCGAAACTCTCTCCAGGTAAACTCCAGGTGCCTACTTCTAGGTGAACAGGGACAGCAGGTGTAAGGTGACTAATACCTAGGTACCTACTTACTAATAGGTGAACAGGGACAGCAGGTGTAAGGCGACTAATACCCAGGTACCTACTTCTAGGTGAACAGGGACAGCAGGTGTAAGGCGACTAATACCCAGGTGCCTACTTCTAGGTGAACAGGGACAGCAGGTGTAAGGCGACTAATACCCAGGTGCCTACTTCTAGGTGAACAGGGACAGCAGGTGTAAGGCGACTAATACCCAGGTACCTACTTCTAGGTGAACAGGGACAGCAGGTGTAAGGCGACTAATACCCAGGTGCCTACTTCTAGGTGAACAGGGACAGCAGGTGTAAGGCGACTAATACCCAGGTACCTACTTCTAGGTGAACAGGGACAGCAGGTGTAAGGCGACTAATACCCAGGTGCCCACTTACTGCTAAGTGAACAGGGACAGCAGGTATAAGGAAACATCCGTGCCGGGGATTGAACCATGGACACTCAGTGTGTGAGGCGAGAGCGTTACTGGTTGTGTTTTAAAAATTGAATTATATAAAGAAAAACCCTTTTGGGGTGAGCATGGAAGATGGGAACAGGTATAGAGTAGGTGTTGTGTTTTGATAGGTATCAGTGAGTTGCAGCACTGTTATGTTTAGAAAACCTGTCTAGGTCATTCAAATATACATTAACATGAAAAGATTATGGTTGCACAATACAAATACACTTTATCCAAGCAAAAAGCTCTCGCTTCACACGGTGAATGTCCGGGTTCGATTCCCGGCGAAGGGCTGGAAACATCGGACGTGTTTCCTTACACCGGTTGTCTGTGTTCACCCATCAGTAAAATGGTCACCTGGGTGTTAGTGGACTGGTGTGGGTCGCATCCTGGGACAAAACTGACCTAATTTGTGGGAAATGCTCACCAGGCTGTGGCTCGTACGTTGGATTGCGTGCAGCCAGCAGTAACAGCCTGGTTGATCAGGCTCTGATACACCAGGAGGCCTGGTCACAGGCCGGGCCGTGGGGGCGTTGACCCCTGGAACTCTCTCCAGGTAAACTCCAGGTAATAAGAGACTTTCTGTACAGTAGTATCTCATTAATGTCAGCTATGGTCTGTACACCTTGTACATGTACTTGTAGTAAATAAAAAGATTATTATTATTATTATTATTATTATTATTATTATTATTATTATTATTATTATTATATTCCATATATGAGACGGAAAGGTAAATAAACACCTTTGTAAGGGACACATTATCAACAAAAATCAACCAGTCTCCCATTACAACAGTCAATCTGAACAGAAACATGATGACATTGTTACAATCCTCACACATAATATACACAGCATTAAACGCACACCTAAATGTAGTGGCTTTCTTTATATGTATGAATTCTGGTAATACCATGCTACTGTAGGTGCTAAATCTTAATATCAAATGACACTTGGAACATGACTAGAACATAGTATACACGAGGGCAGTTGACCTGACACACAGATGATCAAACTAAATGTAAATTATGTGATCAGGCATATGGTCACTGCCTTAATTGTCCACTTATTGAGGAATACAGAGACAGACAGTATAATAACCTATGTGACATGTCAAGATATCTTATTAATGAAAATAAGATACCAGATATACTAAGCAAATTTCCTAAATTTGCTTGTAACAGATAAGTGAACTATAGATGTGTAGATATAAATCCATATGTATTCCTGTTAACCCTTTGGGGCCTAGTTCCTAGGCCTTTTGTGTATCCATATGTTCTTGCACTACCGTCCACAGGATGGATGTGGGGTGCACAATAAACTATCCACTTCGGTGGCAAAATCTAAATCTAATCTAATCTAAGTTGACCTGACGAAAGTATTTATTTTTCAGGGTCAGGTTACTGTTGACCTGACGGAGGGTCAGTTCAGTCACCGAGCTATTGTCACATTTGCTGCCTCAGTTCTTATTTATCCTTCATGCATCGAGAAGGTAAGTGCATAAGTATTGTGTGGTTGGGCGAGTTAGACCAGCCTAGCATGGACTAATAGGTCTCCTATATTGTTCTTATAAAATTATTTATATCAACCATTATTATTATTATTATATTCGTGGGAAACCACTAAACAAGTCATAAAGGTCTTGGGGAATTGGAAGTAATCAGGCTTGATCCAGTTCCTTGAACCAAAAGCCCTTCAGCAATATAAAACTCCCCTACCTTTCAAGGATGTAGTAAGAACGAATATTAAAATCGTGAAAAAAGATTACGGACTACTGTTGAAGGGTTCTTGCTCCAGGAAACTGGAGCATTACGCCCTTCCTTGGATCATATCTGATTACCTCCCATGGGTTTAGCGTATCACCATCATCCTGATAATTGAGAGTCATTGTTGTGCTTTAAAACACCTGCCTCCTCTCAAAGGGGCTCTGGTGGCTGAAGCTCTCGCTTCACACGGCGAGGGTCTGGGTTCGATTCCCAGCCAGGGTAGAAACAATGGGCGTGTTTCTTTACACCTGTTGTCACTGTTCACTCATCAGTACAATGGGTACCTGGGTGTTAGTGGACTGGTGTGGGTCGCATCCTGGGACACTGACCTAATTTGCCAGAAATGCTCAGCATAACAAGCTGCTTTCTATATAGTAGTATGTCACTGATGTCAGCTATGGTCTGTATACCTTGTACATGTACTTGTAGTAAATACAGATATTATTTTATTATTATAGCTCCGGAAGACGCTATGTGATATTCGTCAATAATACTACGTACAAATCCTTATTGAAATTTATTTTCTGATTTTTTTTCAAGTCATTCTGAAATAAAAATGAAACGTTGCTGAACAAGCTACTTATGATGTCAAAAATTTTCTGTGTAGAGCTTTAACAATGACTTGATAAAGCTCTACAGAGCGTTTCCAAATAAAACCTTGTGCAACGTAATATCTTTTCTTCACTACAGTTTTCAGTATGCCGTTTCAATCCACAGCTCATCCTGATGGACGTAATTAATGCAACGACAGTGGATAATGGAAGGGATTGTCAAACATGGCTGGAGGCAACTGGTGTACACTTCGCCAACATCACCTCCGGTGTGTTGGACGTAACACTCACCTCCTGCAGCGTGGACCTGCTGGCACCTGACCGCACCCTCAGGGACGTGGACCTAGAGGGAAGCAAAGTAGCCAGAATATCTGGTGTTCATTGGACAGGATACACTGGAGTCTTCAATAATTCTCAGCTAGTGGAGGTGGGAGGTATGCAGGCCGACAGTCGCATGATAATGACCAATTCCACAGTAGGAACCTTCCTCGAAGGTGGTCTCACCATCGTAGCCGAGGGTATTATTTCCAACAGTACTATCAAGCAAGTTATGACTGACGGAATCACCATTAAAGGACTATCACATATGCAAGACGTCACCTTCGGCACACTGGCCAAGGGTGCTATTGTAGTCAAAGATGGCCTATTGTTGCTCTCCAATGTGTCAATCGGGACTGCAGATGAGGGTAGCATTGTAGCCAGCAAAAATGGTGGCGTATCTTTCCAAAACGTGACAGTAAGTGGCAAGACGGTCCACTGGCTCGGGTACCTGGCTGACCCTCTCTCACCCCTCAACCACTCCCTGGTACTTCTAAACAAACATTATAATGAGAGTAAGGAAAGTATTTCTGGCGAGACCAGTGCAAAACCACGAAAACAAGCCACCACCATCACTACAACCACCACTACTAGTACTACTACCACTTCCACCACCGCACTCAATAAGTCACCCCCAAAAGCTTCGTCAATAGTCCTGACTCCAACAACGTTATCCCGGGATGAAGTTCAGAGCTCCGTCACCCCAGATATGCTTGTGGCGTCATCAAGCTCCTCGTGGAAGTGGGCAGGAGCTGGAATTGGATTCTTCTTGGGGCTCCTGGTTGGATGCTGCATTTACATCACCGTCAAGGTTGTTCAGTAAGTTTTGTGATTACCTGTTATTTGTGATTACCTATTTAGTAATTACCTATTTAGTGATTACCTGTTTGGTGATTACCTGTTTAGTGATTACTTGTTTGTCATGTCCCGTCTTCAGTGTTTAATGTATCGTGGAACTAGTTAGCATTTCCAGTGCCTGTATTAATTTCCTACCGGCTACTTCAGTTATTCCTCTAGGAACTCTAGCTCATACGTCTACTTCTTTACTCACAATTCACTGGCATGAACAAACTCTCTTATAATTATTTGACTCCTAACATAGTCAGCTTCTACTGTGTCATTCATGTAGCAGTCACTACCTCATTCCGCTATTCTACATGTAAAATAAGCTTTCCCTTGAAGTCTCTGTGGTTCGGTGTGGTGTCCCAATTCTTCAGGGGAGCGGTGCCTTGATGCTGGTGAAGGGCTCTTGATCCAAGTGAAGGGTGAATCAAGAGCCCTTATCAACATTAAAGCACCTCGTTACCCTTGGAAGAGACTTAACTTGCATTTTCTGTTGTAAAGAAATCTTAGTGGCACTGTATAACAAAGGTATTCTACATATAGTTAAAAAATAATATGCAGTTCCAATAAAGCTTTCTCTGTACTTTTGTCTTTTCTTCATTATTACATACAAAATGTTGAATGTCTCTTTGCAGACCAAACAAGGGTCGACTAGTAATACCTACAGTGTTCTGGAGAGTGAAAGAGGACCATCAGGAGCTGCTACACGAGGAGCAATGTGCCGCAGAGCTGCCCACCATCAGAAAAGATCAAGGATATCATACTGTACCGGGTTCTGACGTCTTCTAGAGTGCCATCATTCAAGGCTCCAAGGTCTGCTATTATTATTATATTAACAAGGAAGTGCTAAAACCACAGGGGTCATAGAGCGCCTGGAAAAGGGGAGGTAATCAGGTTTGATGCGATGAAGGGGAGGGTAACTCCAATTCGTCAGATCAAGAGCCTCCACCACCATCAACATACCCCCTTAAAGAGTAGAGACGTATTAACCTAGTACTTTCATCTGTCATTCTAGTCGAATAGGTCGTTAATTAGCTGAGATGCAATCCTTGATTATCTTATGTTCTCAAGTATGTTGACCAAGTACTGGGAATCATCAGTCGTCCTGCACATCGCGGACTTTAACTTAATACCAATCATCTGTCATGGCAGGCTTTGTTTAGTTAAATATCACCAGTAACTTAGTGTTTAAAGCTGATGTGGAAGATCTTAATGACCACATCTAATGCAGTGTCAGTGACCAAGTATTGACCGTGAAATGTCTTTGCATGTCAGTCCTGTTCCCCAGTTCTGATAGCATCCTCCTCAAGGGAGGTTCCTTGATGCTGTTGAGGGGCTCTTGATCTAGGGAATTGGATCTGTGCTCCAGTTCCCTGAACTGAGCCTGAATGCCTTCCATCCCCCCACAGGTGATGTATAATCATACGGGTTTAGCGCTCCCCCATGATTACAATAATAATAATAATAATACTAATCTGATAGCATCCTTCCTTTGGATGAAACCTGATTAACATCCCAAGGTAGAATAAGTCTGCATCCTTGGATCAAGAGTCCCTCATCATATTATGTAGTGTCTCATATTATTAATATTTAATAGAAATGTTATGGAGACATTTGGGTATTTTTAAAATGGTTGATCCTATAGTATTTTAAAATGTGTTTGTTAGGTTTAAGGCCTATTGTGTATATGGGTCATTGAGGCCATAATCATCTTGTACACTACCATAATTAATATATTAATCCCTAAAATAGGGATTATATTGCATTCAGTGTATATACACATGCAAAACAAGCCACTAAGGGATGAAAAAAATGCAAGCTCTAGGCTTTTCTAACTTTTATGAATGCTTCTTCAGGAGCATTGCAACAGCTTTTAATCGCCTGTTTGCGAACTCGTTTTTTTTTTTTACACAGGGTTTAACAAGGTTAGGTTAAGGTTTTTATTGCCTGTTTGCGATCTCTCTCTCACACACAGACCAGGAGCTGAGTCTCGACCCTGCAACCACAATTAGGCGAGTACACACATACACACACACTCAAACATACCACACACAACAGGTCAAGTGTCAGTCAACAAGTGCCTTTTAGCAATTAGTAACTGCACACACACAGGGATATATAAAACTCTTGGTGTATATACCCTGATTTTTAATATCTGTATCTGGAGGAAGGTTCCTATATAAATCATGTATAGAGGTTAAGTCATGCTCATTTTGCTTGTTTAATTCAACCAATGGTGTCCATGAAACAATTTGAAATAAAACATGAATGCGAAAATTTATGAGTTTTACATAACCTTAAACTTAAAATTGAGATATGTGTAGTTCTCCCAGAAGACAGGGCCCTTGTCTCACTCACTTTTCCAGAAAAAATAGGAGTGCCCTAATGCTGCTTTTGCTTTTGGATCAAGGAACAGGCATTTCTGAGATTAAGTTGGTTTACCTGAATGATTATTATTATAATCATGGGGGACTGATAAACCCACAAGGATTATACAGTGCCTGTAGGGGGGGGGGGGTGGAGAGGATGGAATGTATTCAGATTCAATTCAGTGTGCTGCCCTCTAATATTCCTACCTGCCTACCCTCTCCTGTGACCTAGAAACTGTCAGCTTCTCAAGACTCAAGATCTCAACTACCATGAGACCGATGCTTACACAGCTTGCTCTTCCTGTTTTCTCCAAGTTTGTCCCACGAGCGCCTAGCAGCTGGGTTAAGCCCTGGCTCTTTTTCTTCGAGTGTGGACACTCCTCTCCATCGCTACTCTTCGCTTATCCCGTCTTCCCAGCTCACCCCACATGGAATCTTACCTAAACTCTCTTGATCTTGGGAATGGCAGCACAGATCCAATTCCCTAGATCAAGAGCCCCTCACCAGCATCAAGGAACCTCCCATGAAGGTTTACCTGAATGATAAATTTCACAATGTCTGATATTAACTCCAATAATTTGGATTATTTTTGTAAGATAATTTGCAATAATGCATTTTGGGCAACTAATCATAAGACATACCATATTTTGCGGCTCATAAGAAGTAGCTAATAAGACTTGTTTTAGTTTCAATGGCTCAGCGTCAGACATAACTAGGCGAGCTACAGCCCACCCCACACCCCAGACTTACAGCTCCCATCACTGACCTTCAGTTTATAGGACGTAGTGTGGTTTTTGGAGACATTTTATGAAAAGAACGTCTTATAAGCCGCGAAATACAGTACACATGCTACTTAAGCATTTGACATAACGTATTATGTAGGACTTCTTGTACTGTTAACTACAGTCATAAGTACAATAAGAAGGGTAGCTAATGACAGTCATTTACGAAGAGAATTACATATTGTTTAAACTAGTTCAAAGAGCTTTAGTTTTGTGGAGTGAATAAAAATGGTGAAGATACAAAAAGTTACTTAGATTACAAGGACCCTCCCTTGAGGGGTTTAGAGGTTATATAGCACTTTGGAAATGGGGAAAGGAGGGCAATCATATTTGATCTAATGAAGGAATGGTTCCAATTCCTTGGATTAATAGCTCTTTACTGCCATCAAGGCACCTCTCCTGAGAGGAGTGTCAGTTAAGACATCAAGAAGTGCTGCAGCACCTCTGATTTCAGAGAAACAGGAATGCAAAGAAAGCATGTCAGGGCATTAGAGTTGTCAGAGATGAAGTTGATGCAGATGAGACCAAAATGTAATTCCAAGCATGGTCTAAGATGGCTAAGATTTTCACATCCCATCTTTAAAATATAAAATAAAATAAAATATAAAATAAACAGTGTAATGGTATGTACAGTGGAACCTCAAGTTTTGGCTGTAATCCGTTCCAGAAGCTCGGCCGAAACTCAAATTGTTCGAAAGTCAAAGCAATATTTCCCATAAGAAATAATGTAAATCCAATTAATCCGTTCCAGACACCCAAAAATATTAAAAAAAAAAACTTTTAAAGAATAACTATAGTTTTACAAATACAAAACAATTATAAATACATATAGTACTTAAATGACTAATGAAATAGATAAATACACATTTAAAATCACATTTACATACCTTTATTGAAGACTCTTGTTGGCGTATGGAAGACAGGGAGGACTTATTATTGTTTGGAAGGGGAATCCCCATCACAACATCAGCTTCCTTGATTTCTTTTTTCTTCGCCAGGATGGAAATGATGGTTGATTTGTTTTTGCCATGCATCTTGGCAAGCTCAAGCACATGCACACATAACTATAAACATGCAAGTATAACTATAAAAAAAAAGAAATTACAAATCATCGTTTATTTTATCCTTTATTGTTCATGACTATCATACAATATTAAAAACAAAATTTACACAAGTTTGGCCAGTACATACAAGAATTTTATTACAGCCACAATACAAATTTTAATCCTTTACAAATACAGATCAAATATAGGAATGTATATGTGAAGTTAAAACCAGAATGTTGTGCTATTTCAAAAATAATTTTTTTTTGTCAATTGCAAATAAAATTTGGTTGGATTTCAATTTAAGCAGCAAGAGAAACTTCTCTGATTTTATCAACCTTGCACTCTCAAGTTCCTCTTAATTTGTTATCTGTATGTTTATTATTTTATTTTAACACATTGGCTTTCTCAATTGATACCCTTATTTTTTATAGATGTGCAGTGAGGATATTAACCCTTTCAGGGTCCGTCCCGTAGATCTACGGCTTTACGGTGAGTGTCCAAACCGTAGATCTACGCCATGAGCTCAGCTCACTCTGATAAACTGTGAGTGGTACATTTGGGCCTAGATATGAGAGAATACATCTATGTGGTATGTGTGCACCACATAAAACAGATCCTGCAGCACACTGTGTATGAGAGAAAAAAACTGAAACCATGATTTTTCGATTAAAACAGCGACTTTGCAGTGTTTTTTCGTATGTTTTTTATAGTTGTATTTGCAATTTCTTGGTCTCATTTGATAGAATGGAAGACATATTACAGAAATAGAGATGATTTTGATTGGTTTTAGCACTGGAAATGGCTTGAAACTGAGCTCAAAGTAGCGGAAATGTTAAATTTTTGCCGATATTCAAGAGTAAACAAACGACCTCACACATCTAATACACGTCGGCTGGTGGGTCTAATATACATTCACAAATATGGTGATGATATTTATACAATTATTACTGTATTGCATAACAGTAAATCTTCTATTTTTTGGTGTGAATAAAAATTCATTATGTGAATAAAAAATAAAAATGGAATTTATTTGTAAAGCCTCAAAATGAAACTAATGAATAGAGGAAATGTTAGTTTAGTTCCAGGAATACCTACATTGTTTATTCTGGAGCCTATTTTGAAATTGGAATATTTTGAACTTTGTGTTAAATTGGCCAAATTAACAATTTCCGATCACTTTAATTTGTAGTTGAAACAGTTGACTTGGCGATTTCTTGTGCTCAATCGATAGAATAGAAGTAATACTAGTGAAATAGCTAAGAATTTGGTTGATTGGAATAATGTAATTGGCCTAAAATGGGAGTCAAATTCGGCAAAATCGCCGATTTGTAAATATCGCTGACACATCAAAATTCGCGAGAGCATAATTTCGTCAATTTTCCACCAAATTTCGTACTTTTTGTTTTATTACCTTCACAAAAAGATTCTCTACGATTTCGTAAGAAAAAATAACAAATTTTTTTTTTGAAAATTCTTGGACACTGGTGCGTGACTTCAGATTTTGGCCTTGGACCCTGAAAGGGTTAATTTAAATAAACTGAGAGTAATATATTTTCATTATTCACATGAATAGGAATTTTCTATCATAAAAATACCTAGCAACAGAGGTGTCAAAGAATCTTTTTTCTATATTAACTAGTCATTTTTACCTAAAATCATCATTCAAGCCAATGTTTAAATATTATTTCTCCACAGAAATTTACAAAGAGATAGTGCAAGAGCTTTTGTGTGTTATTTAGAATATCCATATTCATGTAACTAAATTATAACAGCTAAAGTCACTTTAATCGCAATGAGATATTCTGCAAATTAAGAAATTTTGCATATGACATACTAAAAATACAAACCAATATCTTATATATTCCAACATTAAAAGAATAGAAGAATATACAATCAAATAATAAAACTCCCTCTTAGCCATATACAGAAGCTTCCATGAAGATTCTACGCAGAAAAGTATTGTCACTTGTGCTACCAGCAAATGCATTTCCACAAATGCATATACAAATTATAAAAATATTGGTGAAATGCTAAATAAATGTTTTTAATAAATACAAATAACTCTCTCTATACATTAACATCTGTAGATCAAATATACATGTATACTCTCCATAATTTGGTAATATGCTATATAGGGCACTTAATATATTGTATAAAAACTAGCTGAAATGGTCATAATAAATTTTGTATTTACTACAGCACAAAAATACATATAATAATAATAATACTAATCCAAAAATAATATTCACAAAAAAATCACAATGTAAATAAGGACAAGTATATTTATTAATAATAGACATGTATTTTTATGACTTTCAATAAAGCAAGAGTCCTTAAAGACAAATCAATAAAGAGATATCACAAGCTTTCAAACATTAAACCATCATTTCCAACTACAAATATTAGAAAAATATATTCCACTTCTTTGACTAACTACTTTTTTTTAAATATATATATAACAACTATGGTTTTAAGACACCTTCTAGGAGCCCCTCAACAGGAATAAAAGTCAAATTACTATTTATCTATCTAATCATGATAATACAAGTCAATATATTTTCATTATTCAAATTTTCAGGGTTTAATATTGGATATTAATAATCATAAACTGTATAATAAACTTTTTAAATCAATGTTATATGTACACACAGTGACACATCCATAAAATAAATACTCGACAACAAAACTGGTTATGAAAATTTTCCTTATGCCTTTCTTTGGTAAAATGAGGTTCTTAAATAACAACAAAGGTTAATTAACATCCAAAATATAAAAAAAAATACCTGATATATGATATAAAATATTTCAGTAAATAACGTGTCAATCACATTGCAAAATATCAGTGCTTTACACTATAATATCCTAACATCCTTTTTGCCACCTCCCTCCAATTTGTGACTTTGCCAGGTGGAAGACCTGCAGAGATTGGATCACCTTTAGTCACAGTATTTAGTGGACAATACTTAAGTGTGTGGGCAAAATCACCAGTAGCATTGCAGAGAGGACAAACATAAAGCCTCAACACAGGACACTGGCAATGACCACGCTCATCCTGTTGGAAAGAAAGTATATTAAAGTAAAAAAGCAGCAGTGTGAGACACAATACACTACTTTGGTGCTATTTACATGCATTTTTCCTAATTTAAAATTATACTTAAGACATGGTTAGACAGATTATTGAAATAAAGTATAAGCAAAGCATTTTGCAATCATGAATAAATAATCTTTCCTTGTACAGTATTTAGTCTATTTTTCATTAAAAAGATTAACTGCTAACTGTAAGTAGAGTACTTTAATATTCAATGGAACATACAAAAATCTGGAATTATTATATTTGGTACATATTTGCATTTATCTGTCAAAGACTAGTTGTAATATTTATATTCAGGGATGTGTCACCTGAATCCACGTACTGTATTATACTGTACTCCACCTGCACTCCACAGGTGATGAAGTCACAGACATATATACAACTACTGTAATTGAAAGTGGTACCAGGTGTCTGACTTATAGGCAATGTTATACAGTAGTACCCCGAGTTTCGGCCATAATTCGTTCCAGAAGGCGGTTTGAGTGCTGTTACTGAACAAATTTGTTCCCATAAGGAATATTGTGAATTAGATTAGTCTGTTTCAAACCCCCAAAAATACACTTACATAATTGTTTGAGTTGGGAGCTGTACGAAACTCGGGGTACCTCTGTACTGTATTATCATATAAAAAAATCACACTTCTGGAAGTCATTCAGTGAGCCATTTCAACTGTTGACATCTGTGCACTTCTTTAGTGACAGCTATTAAATGAATCATGGGAATTTTTTTTTTTTTTTGCTCACCCTACCTCAGTGTGTTAAAAAAACAAGGGGTAGAAAGTGTACAATAAATTTCTTTAAATTTTTTTCATATCAAACACTTTCCAATTGGAACCAAGATATATTCTTAGAAATGGATTTCATGGAAAGGTGAACCTCCTTTGACAGTGAATCTTTAGAAGTGCCTCAAGAAATAATCCATGACATTAAGCAAGACTTACATTGAAAGTACTATTTGTAGTGCACTACCTCTTCTTTGATCCCATTCCAACCATCTAATAACATTTACAAAGAAATACTTTTGTAATAACCTTTCTACCACATACTTTCCTTAATTTAAAATTATGGTCTCTTGTTCTCCACAGTGATGGTTCTAAAAGCTCTTCCTTGCTTATTTGCTTCCATCACTTAATAAAATGTGGTATATTATTGTATCTCTACTTCCTGTCTAGCAATGAGGGCCTCTCAAGTACCTTCAATCTTCTTTTAGCATATTAAAATATGTTTCATCAGATAATGATTTCAATGACACCATTCTGTCCTAGGTAGTAGGTTGGTAAACAGCAACCACCCAGGGAGGTACTACCGTCCTGCCAAGTGAGTGTACAACGAAAACCTGTAATTGTTTTACATGATGGTAGGATTGCTGGTGTCTTTTGTCTGTCTCATAAACATGCAAGATTTCAGGTATGTCTTGCTACTTCTACTTGCACTTAGGTCACACTACACACACATGTACAAGCATATATATACACACACCCCTCTGGGTATTCTTCTATTTTCTTTCTAGTTCTTGTTCTTGTTTATTTCCTCTTATCTCCATGGGAAAGTGGAACAGAATTCTTCCTCCATAAGCCATGCGTGTTTTAAGAGGCGACTAGGATGCCAGGAGCAAGGGGCTAGTAACCCCTTCTCCCGTATAAATTACTAAATTTAAGAGAAACTTTCGTTTTTCTTTTTGGGCCACCCTGCCTTGGTGGGATACGGCCGGTGTGTTGAAAGAAAGAAAGAGACCATTCTGTATACAGATATTACAAGTTGTGGTACATTCATCATGCCACATCTTCATTGATAAGCAAATGTCTTTAACAGCACTTCCTTCATATATTTACCATTGTACACAAATAACCTGCAAGTAGGAGAAAGAAACTTATAATGACATTTCAGTCCGACTAGTAAATGGTCCAAGTCGGACCAAAATGTCATGAGTTTCTTTCTCCTATATGCGGGTTATTTGTGTATTGACCCACTTATGGTACTGTGACTATTTATTCTTTATTTACCACCGATTTGTTTACGTACTATAAAACTGTCTGATAGTGAGTGTTCATTTTCTACCTAATAAGCATGGATATTTTAGGACAAAATAATATTAAAAAAATTACCTTTAATGTATGGGATCTATAGAAGGTGGAGTGGTAGTTATTATTCTTACAAAATACACATCCCTTAATAAGGGAATTCACTTGGGTTGTGGCTGGAAATTTTTGGTGTGAATATGTATGCATTGTATTTCCATCATGTGGCAGTTGCCCAGCATTCCTTGTTTCAGAAAACATGGACAGCTCTTGCATTAAAGCAACTAAATCTGCAAGAAATTACTTTAAATGTATATTTATATTTAAAGAAATAAAAAAAGGCAATTTTAATATCAAGCAAAGCAAAAACCTTTTCTGATAATACCATACACCATTTACCAGTACTGTATTTTAACTAATTACCTCAAGAATCACATGTAAAAGTTTTTTCTTCCATGTTAAACACATTACAAAAATAAAGATCTACAGTAGTTCCAAACTTTTTTTAACAACAGCCATCTCTCACTAAGAAATGGCAGCCCCCAAAAAAGAACACATTCACCATTATTCATTCAATAGTTGTCTTGTCAGAAGTGCACAGACATCACAATTCAAAAGACCCTCTAAACTGAAACATTCCCACCCCTCCTTCAGAGGGCAGACACTGTACTGCCCATCTTCAGGACTCAAGTCCACATAACCAGCTTCCCTGAATCCCATCAAACATGTTACCTTGCTCACGCTACAACAGTACGTGAAGCCACAAAAATCACCTGTCTCCATGCCAACGCATTCACACAAGCTTGTTAGATGTTCAAGCTTTTAACACTCAGAACTCTCATTATCCCCTTTCCTCCAATCCTTCCTGGGATCACCTCTGCCCCTCTTTCCATCCACCCTATTAGTCACCTTATTCTGCTCCATCTTGTCTAATTGCCCAAACCACCTCAGCAACCCCCTCCTTAACCCTCTTTTGGTAACCTCACACTGTCTTCTAATCTCCATGCACAAAATTCCCTGCATAATATTATCCTCACACACTGATCTCAAACATGACATCAACACTTCCTTTTATAATAATATAATAATATCTTTATTTCTACAAGTACATGTATAAGGTATACAGGCCTGGCTGACATCAGTGACATACTGTACTCTGTATATAGAAAGCTGCTTGTTATGCAGAGCATTTCGGGCAAATTAGGTCAGTTTTGTCCCAGGATGCGACCACACCAGATGACTAACACCCAGGTACCCATTTTACTGATGGGGAATATAGACAACCAGTGTAAGGAACATGCCCCACGTTTCTACCCTAGCCAGGAATCGAACCCAGACCCTTGCCGTGTAAAGCAAGAGCTTTAGCATCAGGCCACGGGGCACTGCTACAATGTTTGAAGCCCCTGTCTCACACCTAAATATAAGTGTTGGTACCGCTATACTCTGGTAATATCCCCTTTTTGACTGTATAGAAAAAACTTCTTTCTTTACAGAGATACATTGACACACCATCTACCATTTTCCCCCTTGTTTATTCTATGGTTCACCTCATCTTTCATAGACCCACCTGCCACTATGTCCACTGTGAAAGGAAGTGCAAGTTTATGAGTAAAACTCAAGCCCTCCTCTTAGAGTGATCTCTGTCCTCTAGAAGCCAAACAAATCCCAACATCTCATAATTCACTCTGTCCTTCAAAAACCAAACAGATCCCAACAAAAATGCAAATCTATCCACGAAGTACCCACATACGGGTGCGTGCCTCCCTCCTGACCCAGTAAGGATGCTGAGAGGAAATGACTGGCTTGACACCACCTAGGATTTTTACCTCATTTCTGTCTTTGCCATGAGACAAGAAATAAGTAGAACTCACTGCCACATTACCATCAAGTTGCTGCTAGTAACAGTACGATGGAAGCTCCAATGTTAAAGCTAATTACATCAGAATAGTGAGTGTGTTAATTTGACCAATTAAACACTGAAGGCAGAACCCCACAAACTTAGTTCTGTTCTTGTGTACAATAAGTTATCAGAAACAATCACACTAGTATACACAAAGATATACATGGATCAGCTACACAGCTGAATGCAAATATTTTAATAAAACTTACATGCAACTTACCTGTGTGTTGCTTCTGGGGGTGAAAAGCTATGGTTCTCTGGCTGTCACATAGCTCTGGTGCTGAGGCATTATATGATGAAGGTAGTTTTTGACATGTAAAATCGCTAGCTGGTGCAGCAACTGAGGGGTAATTTACATTGCCAATATCATGCAACACACTTCTCTGAGGCACTGAAGACATTATATTATTCCATGCTAAAGAATTATGCAGCTTAAATGACTCATTTTGTGAAGAAGATAATGGGAAGGAACTATTTGTTGGTATTTCTGTATTTTCATTCCATATACTGCTTGGAGGATATGAATGTGATGGAAACAGTTGACTTGCTGGGTTTGTGGGTTCATTTAGTTCAGTACCTATTACACCAGGCTCATATTTGCCATATCTTACATCCTTCGTGAATAGTGAGGAGGTATTTTCTTCAGTACCTATCTTAGGAATCCTATTTACATCAATGTCTGATTGTCTAAATGCACTGCTAGTCAAGTTTGATATAGATAATTCTGTCAGATCACGAGAAGCTTTTGTTTGATTAGTCAATGTCTCCCATGGATCACTATG
Source organism: Cherax quadricarinatus (assembly GCF_038502225.1). NCBI lineage: Eukaryota > Metazoa > Arthropoda > Malacostraca > Decapoda > Parastacidae > Cherax > Cherax quadricarinatus. The sequence continues at coordinate 5,580,686 of NC_091374.1, read as the reverse complement.
AATAACCTGGAAGGTGACATCACTCTGACCAGAAGCAGGACTTTGCTGTGTATGCCAGAGATCTTGTGAATGAGATGCTGATGATGAACTATTAAAAGAAACATCCTTCTCCGATGGAGAGAGATTTTCAGTCAAGCATGATGAATGTAAACCAGGAGTTTTAACACTGTCACATTCCTCGCTCAGCTGTTTCCAAAGGCTGCTTGTAATTTTAGGAGAAGTGGTAGCACCCTTGTTGCTGTTTGAATGTGAATTATTCCACCTATATGATCTGAAATTAAAAAACTTTATTTAGAATCTATAAAGAAATAAAAGATTACAGTACAAACACAAATCTGTATCGACTTGGAACTGTATCGATAAGTAAGACACATGTGCAACAGCTAGGTATCTTTATTCCAAAATGTTTCACTTAGTAGGCATTTTCAATCGAATACTACAGGGAAGGCAGAGGATGCAGTGGAGATGAAGAGATGATGTAATCAGTTCATCACCCTTGTAGTAGTAGTTTTGAGACGGTCAGTCCATTTGACTGAAGAATCCTTCTGTGTAGGCAAAATTATTCTGAATAAAGATACCTAACTGTTATACATGTCTCTTACTTATCAACTTGTCAGGATTATATACCATTATTATATTCACAAGGAACTATCATTGAGAGATTTTGGGATTTTGGCAAAGTAAAACTGCATTATTTATCAAACTATATTAAAACTAACACTGATGAGCACAAAAACTAAGTTGTAAAACAGCAGCAACAGGGAGTTTGGGACCATTCTAACTTTATTCACTCTTACTTAAACAAGGTACCAAAATGTAACTGTGTATTACTGATTCACCCAGTAGTAGTAGTAGTAAGGGTATTATTATTATAATCAAAACTAAGCACTATGTCAGGGTAGTAGTAGTAGTAGTAACAACAGTAGTAGTAGTAGTAACAACAGTAGTAGTAGTAGTAACAACAGTAGTAGTAGTAGTAACAACAGTAGTAGCAGTAAGAGTAATAGTAAAGGCAGTAGCAAGGGAAATTGTGTTAAAGTAAAAGTAGCTGGATCGCTAGCACACTCAGCTTACACAAAAAAGTCCGGAAATAGAATCCCCAGTACAGTTGGAAAACATTAGGACATGTTTCCTTAAGACACCTGCTGTCCATGTTCACCCATCAGTATAAAATGGGTACCTGGGTGTTAGTGGACTGGTGTGGGTCGCATCCTGGGACAAAACTGACCTAATTTGCCTGAAATGCTCAGCATAGCAAGCAGCTTTCTATATAGTAGTATGTTATTGATGTCAGCTAGGCCTGTATACCTTGTACACGTATTTGTAGAAATAAAGATATATTATTATTATTATTATTATTATTATTATTAATTATTATTATTATTATAAAGTAGCAGAGGTGAAAGAATTGGTAGTAGTAGTGGTGGTATGAAAAAGCAAAAGAACAGAGCATTGCAGATCAACTGGCTCATGCTGGGCCAGTGACAGAGTAATGTGAGTGTATTATGTGTGAAAGTGTTGGAGAATAAAGTATCTCAACACACTAACACCTCTTCCCAAGTGGGATGAGAGAAATGTAGTAGGCCAACTGGCCCAAGCAGGGAAAGACAAGGAAGAAAGTCAGAAGACAGGCAATGCACAGAAAATGTAGAAGCCAGATCAAGAGGAAAGGAGGAGGAGAAAGAGGAGGAGGAGGAGAAAGAGGAGGAGGAGAAAGAGGAGGAGAAGGAGAAAGAGGAGGAGGAGGAGAAAGAGGAGGAGGTGGAGGAGAAAGAGGAGGAGGAGGAGAAAGAGGAGGTGGAGGAGAAAGAGGAGGAGGAGAAAGAGGAGGTGGAGGAGAAAGAGGAGGAGGAGAAAGAGGAGGAGGAGAAAGAGGAGGAGGAGAAAGAGGAGGAGGAGGAGAAAGAGGAGGAGGAGGAGAAAGAGGAGGAGGAGGAGAAAGAAGAGGAGGAGAAAGAAATAAGAGGAGGAGAAAGAAAGAAGAGGAGGAGAAAGAAAGAAGAGGAGGAGAAAGAAGAGGAGGAGGAGAAAGAAGAGGAGGAGGAGAAAGAAGAGGAGGAGGAGAAAGAAGAGGAGGAGAAAGAAGAGGAGGAGGAGAAAGAAGAGGAGGAGAAAGAGGAGGAGGAGAAAGAAGAGGAGGAGAAAGAAGAGGAGGAGAAAGAAGAGGAGGAGAAAGAAGAGGATGAGGAGGAGGCAGCGGCAAAGGTCAAGTCAAGTCATGAGTGTTCTGAAAAGGGTATGTGATACTGTATTGAGAAAAGCAGGCATCTACGGAAGCAAAGTCATCTTGTTTGAATCAATAAGATAACATCTTTGAAATATAGAAGGGTATGTAATTTTAGCAGAGGATTAATTAATATGATGGCTATGATCTCTGACATGACAGAAAAGAGCTTTGTTAGTGCTAAGTCTGTCAGAGAGGAAGCAACCAGTTTCACCAACATACAGTATTGGACAGGACAAGAGAAACAGGAAATGATGGCACTACAGTATTTTCATTTGTTCAAACTCTGAACCTACCATACTAAGCAGCCTAACAAGCCACGTACCTTTTAACTGATACATAACTACCAGAGAACTTACGTTCTAGTAGAAAATACTATATAAACTACTGTATATGTTATATCTGGAAATAAATGATCCAACAGTAGAACCCAAGAATAAAAGCATTCAAAGTATCTGCAAAGAAAAGAGCCAACTTTTTTTTTTTTCAACAAGTCGGCCGTCTCCCACCGAGGCAGGGTGACCCAAAAAAGAAAGAAAATCCCCAAAAAGAAAATACTTTCATCATTCAACACTTTCACAACACTCACACATTATCACTGTTTTTGCAGAGGTGCTCAGAATACAACAGTTTAGAAGCATACACATATAAAGATACACAACATATCCCTCCAAACTGCCAATATCCCAAACCCCTCCTTTAAAGTGCAGGCATTGTACTTCCCATTTCCAGGACTCAAGTCCGACTATATGAAAATAACCGGTTTCCCTGAATCCCTTCACTAAATATTACCCTGCTCACACTCCAACAAATCGTCAGGTCCCAAGTATCATTCGTCTCCATTCACTCCTATCTAACACGCTCACGCACACTTGCTGGAAGTCCAAGCCCCTTGCCCACAAAACCTCCTTTACCCCCTCTCTCCAACCCTTTCGAGGACGACCCCTACCTCGCCTTCCTTCCCCTATAGATTTATATGCTTTCCATGTCATTCTACTTTGATCCATTCTCTCTAAATGACCAAACCACCTCAACAACCCCTCTTCTGCCCTCTGGCTAATACTTTTATTAACTCCACACCTTTTCCTAATTTCCACACTCCGAAGTTTCTGCATAATATTTACACCACACATTGCCCTTAAACAGGACATCTCCACTGCCTCCAACCATCTCCTCGCTGCTGCATTTACCACCCAAGCTTCACACCCATATAAGAGTGTTGGTACTACTATACTTCATACATTCCCTTCTTTGCCTCCATAGATAACGTTTTTTTGACTCCACATATACCTCAACGCACCACTCACTTTTTTTCCCTCATCAATTCTATGATTAACCTCATCCTTCATAAATCCATCCGCCGACACGTCAACTCCCAAGTATCTGAAAACATTCACTCCTTCCCAATTTGATATCCAATTTTTCTTTATTTAAATCATTTGATACCCTCATCACCTTACTCTTTTCTATGTTCACTTTCAACTTTCTACCTTCACACACATTCCCAAACTCATCCACTAACCTTTGCAATTTTTCTTTAGAATCTCCCATAAGCACAGTATCATCAGCAAAAAGTAACTGTCAATTCCCATTTTGAATTTGATTCCCCAAAATTTAATCCCACCCCTCTCCTGAACACCCTAGCATTTACTTCCTTTACAACCCCATCTATAAATATATTAAACAACCATGGTGACATTACACATCCCTGTCTAAGACCTACTTTTACCGGGAAGTAGTCTCCCTCTCTTCTACACACCCTAACCTGAGCCTCACTATCCTCATAAAAATTCCTTACAGCATTTAATAACTTATCACCTATTCCATATACTTGCAACATCTGCCAACTTTTATCTATTATTATTATTATTATATTCATGAGAGAAGTGTTAAACCCACAGGGGTCATAAAGCACTTGGAGAAATGGGAAACATTCAGGCTTGATCCATGGAAGGGGAGCACAGGTTCAATTCATATACAAGGACTCTCAAACTTATTTATTTATTTATTTATTTATTTAGTAATTTAAGCATACAAACAGAGGTACAAAAAATACAGGTAAGAGCAGCATGCCAAAGCCACTTATATGCATAGCATTACGGGCTGGCTTAAAATTAACTTAAGATTAACTAAGCAATGATGAAATCAGTGATAAAACATTATTGTAAACAGATAACTATAAAGCACAAATGAGGATTACAAAGACAGGTCATATGGTTGCTTGCATTGCTGTACATTCAGTCGAATGGAGTATTTAAAAAAATAATAAAGTTAGATTGGGTCCTAGGTTTAACATTTGTGTGATATAATTGTGAGTAACATATAGGATATACAATTTATAAGGTTCAGTTATTCAATATTCATTTGGTTTTGAGTGAGTAAGTGATCTTTGAGAAGAGACTTGAATTTATAAACAGGTAGTGTTTCTTTTATATTTACAGGTAATGAATTCCAGATTTTAGGGCCTTTTATGTGCATTGAGTTTTTGCATAGCGCGAGATGGACACGAGGAACATCAAAGAGTGATCTGTGCCTTGTGTTATGGTCATGTGTTCTGTTGAGGTTGGCAAGATGTTTGAGGGGAGGGTTAATATCAGAGTTAAGTTTTCTATGTATGTAATAGGTGCAATAATAAGTATGGATGTTTCGTATGGTGAGTAGGTTGATACAGAGAATCACTGTAATAATCCATCCTGCATTCTACACTTCAATTTCTTTTCTGCCAGTAAGGAAATTCTCATTAAATTTATTCTCTTTAATATCATGTGAATTTTGTTGTTGTTGTTGAAAGACTTGTCAATGACACTTCTTGTCAAAAAAGTATATTGTACCAAGATTTTCTTTCAAGTAAAACAAGTTAGAGTAAATGCCAAATTTTGAAAGAGGAAGTTATTTCTTTTCAGGCCCTTATGATAATATAAATAGTATACAATGCTGACAAGTTGATGAATTAAATACATGTGTTTTTATTTTAAAACGTCTTTAAATGCAGATACCCAGGTGTTGTATGTGTCTAAGTCATCAGAGACTCAACAACATGAGATTTTCATATTTTATAATCCTTAAATTAACAAACTATAATGTCAATCTAACAGGGCTACAATTCTTTGCTGGCGATTTTTTTTTATCAAGGTTACCACTTTTAAAGTTCTGTTTAGTAGTCTCGGTATCTATATATTTGTCCTATTAAGTTTTGTCTCAGGTATTCTGTCAATAAACACTTTGTGTTAATATGAGGAAGAAATTATTACAAAAGGCCTAGACACAATTATGCCGATTAAAATGGGGGAAAAATAGTTACCAGAGCAAATGATAAACAAGACATTTAAAGAGCCGCTGACAGACCTTTAATAACAACTGATACAAGACAATATAAGTTAAAACTAATTTATAGTCATGAATTTCCACACACAGGCAACTCAATGTGTCTTTAAATGCATTAATTACATTACCTTAGATCGTCAGTGTCCATTTTTGAGAGAAATAGCGAGAGCAGCGACCAACCTTCCCACCTTGTGGCACCTCGATGTTTTGACTGCACGCCACTGCTGTATATCTTATTAACTTCAATTTGTCAAAAATTATATATTACATGTCCACTATTTATGTATTTAAATATTTATTTTGTGCTCGATAAATGTTCTATTAATTCTCTGTATACACATTTTGAGAGATATTTGAAATATAGTTATAGTTACTTTAGTCATATAATGCAGATGTGTCTGATAAATTAAAATTTGGAGCCTCGCATTTATGTATATTGTTTTTGTTATAGTGGTCATAGGGGAAAAACCCATAAGGGTCGTTCAATACCTGATACATACAACATGCTTACACACATACATACAACATACACCATACATATATACATACATATACAACATACATTTATACATGCAACAAACGTTCATACATACAAATTCATACATATTACATACACTCACATATACAATATACATATCAAGAAGGCATTGGACAGGCACCTAAAGTCAGTACCTGACCAGCCGGGCTGTGGTTCGTACGTCAGTTTGCGTGCGGCCAGCAGTAACAGCCTGGTTGATCAGACCCTGATCCACCACGAGGCCTGGTCTCAGACCGGGCTGTGGGGGCATTGATCCCCGAAACCCTCTCCAGGTATACATACACATTCATACTACAACATACACATTCATACATACAACATACACATTCATACAACATACACATTCATACATACATATACATTCATGCATACACATTCATACATATAACATATACATTCATACATACAACATACAGTCATACATACAACAGTCATACATACAAGTCATACATACAACATACATATCCAAACATACAACATACACACAAATAAGTTGAAAGGGAGACCCGGGGACCTGTCTTGAAGCTACTTTTTTCCCATGGGGAGGAACACTAAACCTATAGGAGTCATGCAACACTTGGGGAGCAGGAGGGGGGTGGAAATGAAAGGCACTCAGGCTTGAATCAACGAATTACAATATTGGAGTTGTAATAGTTTTTCCTTGTGGCAGCCTGAAACCTTATTGGGGACATTTATATTTTTTTAATTCATAGGGGAGCACTAAACCCATACGAGTCATAAAATACATGGGAGGATCAAGGCAGTGGTTATTTAACACCTGGAACATAGGAGGTCCCCAGGTTAGAATCAAGGATAGCTCCAATTCTCTAGAAAATAAGAGCATTTCATATTCATTTTATGAGCTAAACCCATAGGGGTCATCCAGCACCTGGGGGAATGGGAAGCAATCGTGTTCTTCCTCAGATCAAGAGCCCCCAAACCAGCACCAAGGCACAAGACACCTCCCTAGAGGGAAGCATACAGACTAACCCTGACTACACACACACATTGTTTCAGAAATGGGATACAGGAACAAGAGTACACAACTGGAAGCTATAAACTCCGATGGGTCGTAGGGATGTTAAGAAGTATTTCTTCAGCTTTAGAGTTGACAGGAAGTGGAACAATCTGGAGAGTGAAGTAGTGGAGGTAGGATCCATACATAACTAAGAAATATGATAAGGCTCTTGGAGCCTGGAGAGAGTGGACCTAGTAGCAACCAGCAGAGATGGAGGTCAGGAGCTGTGACTCAACCCCTGCAATTACATACATGTCAGTACACACAGGCTGTATTCATAGCTGATTTATGTAATAGTGTAAAATTTATAAGGCTCATTCAGTGTTACACAGAGAAAGAATTAAAAAAAAAAAACCTTACCCTGTATGTGATGGGATGCTGCATGTTGCTGTTGGAGAAATGTGTAACGGATGTAGTAGTTTATTAACTCATTTACAGCAAGCACTAAACCCATATGGGTCATTCAGTGAAAAAATTTATTCCAGGACAAGCAACAGGAAATTGGAGTGATGTATAGCAACACACTGCAACATTGCTCTCATTATCTTGCAGAAGTTAATGATGTTTGGTGCTAATGGGAAAATGTTCAGAAGATCTATTTCTGAGACCAAGTTGAAGGCAGCACTTTTGGAAAAGGTCACTTTGTGCGAGTGCATCAGGGTATTGTGTATATTGAAAGTGACTTCTGCATACTCTCTCAAAGGACTCTGTTAAGATATTGTAAACTGTTAGTACAGCCTGGTAGTCCTTGCAGAGGTGCTGGGTGTTACTCCATGTGGTATCAGTGCTAGTTGTGTGCCCAATTTGTTAACCTGTAGTTTCCCATACCAGACAACTGTAGAAAGATAGCTAGAAAACTGTGTGGTTTTATGGAAAACAATTTATGGAGTTCTAACTCTGACTAATGTTGCTTTGAGTGATTTTGATGATGAGTGTACAGTACTGGGAAAAAATCTGAAAAAAAAAAAAAAACACTTGTGAAAGACTACTGGTTGGTGAATAGCTGACTCATCTCCTGAGTCTCCATTCTCATTGCCCCTAACACCTGCATGTCTAAGAACTCAACAAACACAACATTTTTGTGCTTGCTTCTATATTATTATTATTATAATCAAAAAGAAGCACTAAGCCACAAGGGCTATACAGCGCTGCAGGGTAGGGAAGGAAGCGAGGGTATTGGATGGCAGAAGGGAGGAGGGATGATCAGTAGGTTACAGAAAACAGCAGGGCAGGGGATAGTACGGGGGTAGAGGGTAGCAAGAGATTGAAGTAGAAAGGGCTGAAGGTATCAGAATTTGTGAAGTAAGTCAGTTGTTGTCAAAAAGTCAATGAGAGAGTCCGGATGAAAGGTGGGTCCATCAGCGAGAAGGGAAGGTAAAGAGAGAGCAGCGGAGCGAAGACGACGACAGAGGTAAATTCTGCGTGCTCGTTGATAAAGTGGGCAGTCCAACAGAATGTGGCTGACTGATAATGGAGCTTGGCAATTCTCACAGAGAGGAGCAAGACGCCTCTCCATGAGATATCCATGAGTAAGACGAGTATGGCCAATGCGAAGACGGGAGAGAGTAGTCTCCCAACCTCGACACTGGTGATAAGAAGACGGCCAGTAACCTATACTCGGTTTAATAGATTGAAGTTTGTTGCTGAGCATAGTAGACCAACGTTGTTGCCAACGGGTGTGAAGGTGGGAAGATATTGCAGCAAAATAGTCCGTAAATGGAATACCTCTATAAGAAACTGGTAGGTCATGTACTGCTGACCGCGCAGCAGTGTCTGCCTGTTCATTGCCCTGTACGTCAACATGACCAGGGACCCAACAAAAAACAATATCTTTATGCTTGGTAAAGATGTGGCGTAGCCAAAGTTGGATACGGAGGACTAAGGGGTGAGGTGTATCAAATTTTTGTATAGCCTGTAAAGCACTAAGGGAGTCTGAGACAACCACAAATGATGACACAGGCATAGATGCAATACGGATAAGTGCTGTAAGGATGGCATATAATTCAGCAGTAAAAATACTAGCCGAAGATAGTAAATGCCCTTGTACGACGCTGTCCGGAAACACTGCTGCGAATCCTACGCCGTCAGAAGACTTAGAGCCATCTGTGTACACAGCAATGGCATGAGAATGAGAGTGAAAATGGTCAAGAAAAAGAGAGCGGGAAGCGACCGTAGACAGTTGGGCTTTCGAGCAAGGGAGGGAGAAAGAACAGACTCAAACGGCTGGAACTTCCCAGGGGGGTAGGGAAAAGTGAGATGCTACATGTACATAGAAAGGTGGTAGTTGAAGAGAAGACAAGAGTGAATGAAGGCGAAGAGAGAAAGGACGGAGTAAACAGGGGCGGCGAACAAATAAAGAATGTCTACTAATATCAGTGACCATTCTATAAATGGAAGGATTGCGGAGATCATGAGAGCATACATAGTAGCGCAGGCAATGGGCATCACGGCGATCGGATAAGGATGGAACGTTCGCTTCTGCATAGAGGCTCTCGACAGGGGAAGAGCGAAAAGCACCAAGGCATAAACGTAATCCTTGGTGATGAATGGGGTTAAGGCTAGAGAGAGTAGCAGGAGATGCCGCTGAATAGATCTGGTCACCATAATCAAGTTTCGATAAAATAAGGGTGGAATGTAGGCGAAGGAGGGTTCGACGATCAGCTCCCCATGAAAGATGAGCGAGGGTTTTAAGAAGGTTCAGCCGGCTGTGACAAGTTGCCTTCAGAGAGGTAATGTGAGGTTTCCAGGATAACCTACGATCAAAGAGGAGGCCCAGAAACTTGACTATCACGTTCAGGGATACGGGAGCCATAGAGGTACAAAGGATGATCGGAGATGACAGAGCGTCTAGTGAAAGTAATTTGGTGGGTTTTAGTGCTGGAAAATTTAAACCCACGTGTGGTGGCCCAGTTGGAAACACGGTCGACTGCATGTTGGAGAGAAACTGTAATGAGGTGACAGTCAGCGCCTGCACAGGCAATAGCGAAGTCATCAACATAGTGATGACCAAATATTTGATGGAAGACTACAGGCCAAATCATTAATAGCAAGGAGAAAAAGTGTTGTGCTCAGAACACATCCCTGGGGGACAGATTCAGCTTGGATAAAGTCCGGGGAGAGCACATTATTAACCCGAACACGGAAATGCCTGTCAGTTAAAAAGTTCTTAAGGAAGGATGGTAGATTGCCTCGAAGGCCTAAGGAGTGGGCTTGGGCTAAAATATTATACCTCCAAGTTGTGTCATATGCCTTCTCAAGGTCAAAAAATGTGGCAATAACTGAGTGGTTATTCGCAAAGGCATTACGAACATACGTATCCAAGCGTAGTAAGGGGTCTATGGTAGAACGTCCCTTACGAAAGCCATATTGACGAGTGGAGAGACTGTTGTGTGTCTCTAACTACCACACTAAACGTCTATTTACTAGGCGTTCCATTACTTTGCAAACTGCACTGGTAAGAGCAATGGGACGATAGTGGGAGGTTTCATGTCCCGTAGTGCCTGGTTTGCGGAAAGGGAGAACAATGGCGGATTTCCACAGCTGTGGAAGAACTCCTTGTGACCAAATAAGATTGTAAAGGCGTAATAGGACTGCAAGGGCTGACTGATGTAAATGTTGTAGCATACGAATATGAATGTCATCGGGCCCAGCTGCCAATGATCGACAAGCTGAGAGTGTTGCCTCCAGTTCTTGAAGTGTAAAAGGCACATTATACTGTTCTTCTCTGAGAGAAGAAAAGTCCAAGGGTGCTAACTCTCTGGCAGACTTTGAGGAAAGAAATGAGGGGCATAGATGGAGTCCCTGAGAAATACGGACCAGATGATTGCCAATTTCGTTGGCAACATCTAGTGGGTTTGCTATATCAACACCGGCAACCCGCAGAACAGGAGCCGGGCCAGGAGAATACTTAGCACTCAGTTTTCATACTTTTTTCCAGACTGCACTCATAGAGGAAGCAGAGGTGATGGTGGAGACATAATCTCACCAGCAAGTGCATTTAGCGTCACGGATGACACGGCGAGCGATCGCACGCTTCTGTTTAAAATCAAGGAGTCTCTCTGTGGTTCTATTGTACCGGTACCTGCCCCATGCAGTGCGTTTCAAACGTACTGCACGAGCACAAGCAGGAGACCACCAAGGCACGCACTTCTGAGAATGCCTGCCCGAAGTTTGGGGTATAGAATGAGAAGCTGCGGTGAAAATGGAGGACGAGAAGAGGTGTAAAAGCTCATCGATGGAGGACGAAGAAGGAACCTCTTTAAAAACAGTTAGGTGTGAGTAAAGGTTCCAATTTGCCCGATTAAATTGCCAGCGTGGGGTGCGAAGAGGTGGCGAATATGAAGGAGAAGTAAGAATGATTGGGAAATGATCACTGTCATGTAAGTCCGGGAGAACAGACCAAGTGAAGTCTAATGCGGCAGAGGAAGAGCAGACTGAGAGATCGATGCAAGAGAGAGTATGAGTCCGAGGATCAAAATGGGTGTGAGTACCTGTATTTAAAACATGGAGGGGGTGGGTGGCAAGAAAAGCCTCTAACTGAATTCCACGGGAATCACAGTGAGACCCCCCCCAGAGGAAATGGTGGGCATTAAAATCACCAAGTAACAGAATCGGTGGCGGTAATGACGAAACAAGGAAGGCAATATCCGGAATAGATAATGCCCGAGAAGGAGAAAGATATAAAGAACAGAGCGTATACCACCTATGTAAGTGGATACGGGCTGCTGTGTAATGCAGCGAAGTATGAACAAATAGCTGATGGTACGGAATATCAGTGCGTAGAAGAAGGGCACTTTCATTAAAGGTCCCATCAGGAAAAGGATCTGAAGAATACAATAAATTATAGCCTGAGATGGGAGAAATAACAGCAGAGTGTAATTTTGGTTCCTGTAAGCAAACACCAACAGGGGCAAACTGGGAGAGTAACATCTGAAGCTCACCCCGATTACCCTTGAGGCCGCGTATATTCCACTGTAAATAGGCCATGATTGGCAATGATAAAGATACTTGAAATCCGCAGGTAAGGGTTCCTACGGACTAGAGGGGTTAGAAAAGTCCACATGCGGAGGCAGTGGAAAACGTTCAAGCAGCGAAGGAATGGTGCGCTGTGAAGAAAGGAGTTGAGCAGATGGAGCAGAGGAGAGAGAAAGAGTGGAAGGTGGATCAGTGTCCATTGATGGTTTGGTCTCTGCAATATATTCAGAGATTGCTTCAAGTGTTTCTGAATTCAGAGACGTCGTATGGGAGACAATACTGGAAATGGTAGGGGGAGGATGAATAAAGATTGGAACTGTATTGGACTGTACCAAGGTAGGGGGGAGCGAATGGGTGGAGGGAACTGGAGAAGCGTGGCAGGGGACAGAAGAGGCAGGAACCTGGGAGGTGGCAGAAGAGGAAGAAACTTGGGAGGGAACAGGGGAGGAAGGTACAGTACGAGGAGGAGGGTGAACCTCTACACTTGTAACTGAGCCAGTGAGAGGGGGAGAACCAGGGACAGAGACAAGGAGGGTAAAAAGAGGAGGTGGAAGATGGGTAGGAGGTGTTAACGGACCTTTTTTTGACTTTTGAGAAGTAGAGGGACGATTGGGAGGAGGTGTCGTACGAGGTCTCGTCGATACTGAGGCTTGTGAGAGAGAACTCGAAGAAGCGAGATCAGACTGAGGCGTTGAAGTAGGGACGTCTGAGCCGAGGACAGCAAAAGGATTAGATACAGGAGTGACTATGGGAGAGGTAACCACAGAGGTGGGTGTAGAAGATGGGATACCAGAAGTGGGGGGACGTTTTGAAACACGGGAATAAGAAACACGTGGGAGTCTCCTTTGGAGGCGGAGATGAGAAACTGCCATGGCATAAGGGAGACCTTCTGTCTCTTTGAGGTAACGGATTTCCCGCTCGTTTAAATAGACTTGACAACGGCGAGAGTACGAAGGGTGAGCCTCATGACAGTTAAGGCAAGAGGGAGATCGATTGCAAGATATTATTTACTTAGATTTTAGTAAGGCTTTTGATAGAGTTCCACACCATAGACTGTTAAAGAAAGTGGCAGCTCATGGCATTGGGGGAAAAGTGCTCTCGTGGATCGAGTCATGGCTCACTGACAGGAAGCAGAGAGTGTCCATAAATGGGGTTAAATCCGAGTGGGGATCTGTAACAAGTGGCGTTCCACAGGGATCAGTCTTGGGCCCGTTGTTGTTTATAATATATATCAATGATCTTGATGAGGGAATTACTAGTGATATGAGCAAATTCGCCGATGACACAAAGATAGGTAGGATAATTGATTCAAACGTAGATGTTATGGAACTTCAGGAGGATTTAAACAAACTCTATTCTTGGTCAGAAAAGTGGCAGATGCAGTTCAATGTAGATAAATGCAAGGTTCTGAAGCTTGGGAGTGCCCATAACCCTAGTACTTATAAGTTAAATGATGTAGAACTTAGCCATACAGATTGCGAAAAGGACTTGGGGGTTATGGTGAGCAGCAACCTTAAACCAAGACAGCAATGCCTAAGCGTACGTAATAAGGCAAATAGATTACTGGGATTTATATCAAGAAGTGTAAGCAACAGAAGTCCAGAGGTCATACTGCAGCTTTATGCATCATTAGTAAGGCCTCACCTAGATTATGCAGCTCAGTTCTGGTCTCCGTATTACAAAATGGACATAAATTCGTTAGAAAACATTCAGCGTAGGATGACTAAATTAATACATAGCATTAGAAATCTTCCTTATGAAGAAAGATTGAAGACTCTTAAGTTACATTCACTTGTTAGACGAAGAATGAGGGGAGACCTGATCGAAGTGTATAAGTGGAAGATAGGTATTAATAAAGGGGATATTAATAGGGTCTTGAGGATGTCTCTCCAAGAGAGAACCCGCAGTAATTGATTTAAATTAGATAAGTTTAGATTTAGAAAGGACATAGGAAAGTATTGGCTTGGAAATAGGGTAGTTGATGAGTGGAACAGTCTACCTAGTTGGGTTATTGAGGCTGGGACTTTGGGTAGTTTCAAATCTAGGTTGGATAAGTACATGAGTGGGAGGGGTTGGATTTGAGTGGGACTTTCACATCAGAGCTTATTTCTTGGGTGGCATTGAAAATTAGGTTGGGCAAATGTTTTGTTAGTGGGATGAATTATAAAGGACCTGCCTAGTATGGGCCAGCAGGCCTCCTGCAGTGTTCCTCCTTTCTTATGTTCTTATGTATTAGAATGGTCATCGGCACCACAGACTGGGCATTCGGCGATAGATCTGCAATATTTTGCTGGATGGCCAAATCGCCAGCAATTTCTACACTGTTGCGGTGTAGGGATCACCTTTCGAACTTGTAACCGATGTCCTGCTACATAAACTGAGGATGGGAGTTCACGGCTGTCAAAAGTTAAACGAGCCACATTGCTAGGGTATCGTCTCCGCCCGCGGGCAGGAAGAACGTAAGTGTCTACCTTGAGGATTGGGAGATCTTGGAGCTCCAGCTGTTCAAGAATGTCAGTGCCACATGTCTGGAAATTTTGTTGAACTATGGTATGGGGCAGAATGATGGTACCACTACAAGAATTGAGGGAATGATGCTTTTCAATAGTTACAGGAACAGTATTGATATGGGAAAGACGAGAAAGCTCATGAGCCTGGGTAGCATTCTGTACGGTGACGATGCGCGTACTGCTCTTAAGAGTATGAAAAGAAATATCTTTACCAACATGGCGTAGGAGTGCCTTGCCAATACTGTGGTCAGAAAGATAGGCAGTAGAGGAAGTCGGTCGTAAAGTGAAGAATTTAGTCCATTGTGCAGTCTGAAACTGAGCGTGGAAAGGTAGTGAAGGACGTGTCGATCTTTTCTGAGAAGAACGAGAAGGTGGAGAAGTATCATCAGCAGGTAATTGTCGTTGTCGTTTAGGCGTGGGACCAGAGTTGGTCCGACGTGGAACGGGCCGGCGATTCGAAAATTGCCGCACCGTAGAGGGAGAGGCTGGAAGCATAGTCAGAGGAGAGCGAAGGTCAGATAAATCGAAGGAGTCAGTCGAGGCCTCAGTACCTGAAGCGGGTGAGGAAACAGCACCGGCAAGAGGAGTGTCCGAAGAGTGGTCCAAAGACGAGGCAGGGTCAGAACGGGGTGCGGTATCAAGAAGGGGCCCGGGGGTAGCAGGTTCATGGACTAGGGCTGCCATGGTTAGGTTACTTCTTTCTTTTTGTTTTTAAGAAAAGAAAAGAGAAAATAAAAATAAGAAAAAAGAATAAAAAAAGGGGGGACCGGGGAGGGATAGTTCCTAGGAGGAATGAAAGGGCCAGAAATCTCCCTCCGCGCCCAAGAGGACCTCAGCACCGCAAGTAGTGCAGATGCAGCATGGAACCCGTGCCATACCCTACCCATCATGCCAGTAAACCGGCAATCCGGGATAGCAACCTCACATCTGCCGAGCTACCTCGGTGGACAAAAGAGAGGGCGGCCGGAAATCCGCCACAAAGCATACCTCCTTCGGCCACCACCCCCAGAATCCGAAAGGTGGCTTCCAGAGATACACCCGTCGCCCGAGAGACACCCAAAGCCACCCTCCGGGATACCGGAGAGGGATCAGGACATCCCCAGGCAATCCAGATTCCACGGCAAACTACGCCACCGCCAAGAACCTCAACGGAATGGGATGGACCCCGGTACCCTTTCCCCTACCTAGGAACTAGCGTGCCTGTGGGAAAAAAAAAAAAAAAAAATGGAAGGGCAAAAGGGAGGGGTGGGGAAGAGGAGGAGGAAAGGTAAAGGGGAGGATGGGGAGGATGGGATAGGGAACGGGGGATTGGGGGGTAATTAGGTTCGGTCTGAGGAAGTAGACCGACAGGTCTAATTCCTCAGACCAAGAGCCTCTTCACCACGCCAAGGAGCCCCCCTTGAAGAGGTTGCATTTGTAAGAGTTGCCAGACCTATGATTGAAAAACAAGCCTGAAAATGAGGGGGTACACAGGTAAATATGTATGGCAAACATATGGGAAGCATGCTTAGTGAATCTTTGCAGCTGTAGCTACTCTTGTCATGGAAAACCCCAGCCAGTACAGCTAAATGCATCAGCAAAGGCAAATCCACCTGTCACACAAAGTGATCTGCCCTCTAGGGAAATGTCTCTGAAATCATGGCACCAACAGCATGGGAAGACCCAGCCAGTGCCACTCATGATATACAGAGGTTTTAATCCTCCGCCACAAACAGGTGGTTACCCTGGAAGAATCACCTGTAACCTTTGCAGTCACTTGTGTACATATGTGTAAGCATCACAATTACTGTGTTTAGACCATCAAGATTGATGAACTAAACACTGACTCCAGGCTAAGGGACTGATTACCTCAAACTTTTTCTCCTCACCCTCCACCTTTCTCCACAGTGGACTGAAGAAGCCACTGGCTGGCAAAACATTTCCAGAATAAAGATACTGAAATATTGCACAACTGTCTCATTTATCAACTTGTAACTTACATAAACTATTTACTCACATCAGAATTACTACCAACTTAAGCTTACATTCCAAAATTCATTGTGTGCATTATTTCATAAGCTCTAACAATGATATCCAGTTTTAGCTAAAGAAAGAAATTAACAACTTCATATTTTATTAGGAAAAAAGAACTGTACACTTTATATGATAGCTAAATACATTAATTGTACATTTTAAAATACATACCCTTTGTTTACACAGCGGTCTGTACATACATATACAATCAAGAAGAGATTCTTTTGATGACAACAGCTTCAGGTATTTAGTCCCACACCCCATATCCATCAGCTTTTATACATGCCTCAATAAATACATGAAATAAATTGGTCGGTCTTGCTTTATTATGATTACTTTCAGAGAATCCACCTCAATAATGCCAACTCGTAATTAACATACCGTTTATATTGAGGAAGTAATCTATTATAAGGTTATGTCAAAAGAGTATTCCAAGGTCATAAATATGATCTTCCTACACAAATATGCTAAATCATAACATATCTAGTACGAAAGACAACCTCAAGGTCTTGCTCGGGATGAAACAATACAGTGAGGCATTACATATGCGAGAGAAGTATCACATGAATTAGGCATAATGACTCCACTCTCACTGAGGAGTTTAATAAATGTGAGGTTACGTATTTCTACCAACATCCCAAAATTGATCTCATCTCGCCTGCTATCTTAGCAGCAAGATGCCAAGATGTTAACATGTCTTTCTAGGGACCATCTCTCTTCTGGTCATTAGACCATCACTAAAGCTTCTGTTAATTGAAGCAAATTCACATTCATCACTTAATATTTGTTACTAAACACATGAAAGGCTTAGTTGACGAATGTGTAATTTTCTTGAAAAGAGTTATGACCATTTAAGCCTTCAATGAATATAGCAGTTGAAGGATCCACATACTCTCTTCAAGCATTGAAAAATGACTGTCTACTACAAATTTCAAATGTCACAAACTGAGCTAAGCCAAACCTGTTCATTACTATAGATTATTAACAGCATGCTACAGTAAGTGTTGGTTTAGAAAGAAACCTGAGTGAACACTAGGACATATTTATTAGAAAACGTTTCAGTCCTGGGACCCTGATCACTTCTGAACTGAGAAGTGATCAAGGTCCTAGGACCAAAATGTTTTCTAATAAGTATGTCCTGGTGTTTGCTCACCTGTCTTTCTAAACCAGTTTGTCGGTAACTATTACCAAGGTTTATACCACAGTAAGTGTTTAAAAATAAAATGTTGTGATTACTAGAGTTTTTGTCTTTTAGGCCCCACCCAACATGAATGACCAACCTTCCCTAATCATTCATATATACTGAATGACATGTGAAGTTTAACCCCATTCATCCCATGGTTGTCCATCTGAGAACTATATCAAGTTGCTGGTTTTTAATCTCCAAAGCAGAATGGCGCAGGCATACTTAAAAAAAACAAAAAAAAAAAAACAGCTATTGTCCTCATAGCTCAAGTGCCAAACATTTATTTTACAGCTATGATAAAAATATTTGCTTTGAGAATTCTGTAAGGTTTGGCTATTGTAAAGGTAACTCAACAATCAATTGCTGCACTATAAAACAGGGAAAATTCTGGTATATGGAGCAGATAAAGTCAAGAGAAGAAAAAGGTAGAATAATGTGCAACTGAATTAATATGGTAGATCACCAAACGGCCTGCAATACAGAAATGGTTGAGACACCATTAATGTTGCTAAGAACATTTCTCCCGCAGAAGTGATTCTGTGGAAGTCTGAGGTATTTTCACTAATTCATCCCACAGATGTAATTTACCTGTAGTAAAAATATATCAATTTTATGTTAAGCCCATAAAAACTAGTGAAACAGAAGATAATGAAAAAAGAAAAACAATAATTTAATTTGGTCTTCGTTAACAATATTCAACATTAATTCTTGTTGTTCACACAACAAAATATTTTTTTTATTTCATATTTGACCTACATGCGTGAACAGCTCAGGGTTACACAAAATGACTACTATCTACTGACAGATACTGCCCTTGCATATAGTTTTGACCACATCCAGAGATGTGATAATTGCAGAGCTAACAATACCAGTACAAAATGTGTGTATTTGGAACTCCAGTAAATAGCTATACTGAAGGCACCTGCTGATTATATTAACACTTGGTTAATACGAAAAAGATAGCTGACCAAGAAGCTGATTAGCCACAATATTAGTGTTTGCATTTGATTCATGTTCTATAAATAATACAAACTTAATAATAAATATTATTCCCAAAAGCTTCTCTAGGTAATATTTGTGGTTAATCAGGTTTGACAAAAATACAACTGAAACAAATAGTGTAAAAAAAAAAAAATTATGTTTTTTAAATATGTTATTCCATTCATGCAGTTTTGCATGAGGACTTCCAAGGAAATGGTTGTAAATAAATCACATTTAATAAATATATTCCAAAGAAATATTCATAAACAAGACTTTCTAAATTAACCTTCAAAGAAATGGTTGTAAATAGTCATGTTAAAATAATACTAAAATTACCTTTCAACAATAAATAGAGAGCTGTACATAATGCATTTGAACATTTCATGTGTGATAAGTATTAAATAATAAATTTAACATTATATATGAGAAGGCCTGGACAATCACATTAATGTATAGGCTAAGGACGAGGTGGTGGCCTGTTGATGGCCACTCTGCACTTTACCTCTTGTTAATGATAATTTTGTTATCATGCCTCAACACATTACATATAACATGATGAAAAATACCATGGAAGAAGCTTTCAGAGGACAGCGTATGCTACACTTTTCGCTAAGCCTAAACAATAAATATAGACTTCTTCCAGGGCCTATCTCATTTGATTATCTGATCACAGAAATATTATGTTACTAAAATTAATACTTTTGCCTTGATAAATTACTATACAATGGCATAAAATAAAAGTATTAAAAGTTAACAACAAATTTAGGAAAATCGGTAAGGAGAGAAACAAATACAAGAGACAATACACAATACAAGAGGATTGTAGCATAGAATCACGAAGAATTATAATATACCCTATGTCTCTTCAATGAATATCTTCATCAGGGACATTCTGAAGAAGCTGTCACAGATATAAATTTAATAAACCTAGTATATTTCTCATTACCTGATAATCACAGGTAATTGCTTGTACAATGCATACACGTACCTAACCTCGGATACCAGCCCAAACAAAGAAATTTAAGACTCTTCTTCATTCAAGAGAACAACATGCCTGAACTAGTTGAAGTGTGTAATGCCCCATTAAATATCTTGCTGACATGTAGTCGAGTAATGAGAGAAATGAGAGGTACTAAGAGTACTTTCCTAACGAGTATGAAGAACACAATGTAAAGATGGCCAAGTCTTCATCTGATCAAAGGCGACCACTTCCCACCTGTTTGTTTAGCTTAGAAAACACCCACATTGGGTACTCCTAACATCAGTGATCAAATGATAATGTATCCATCTTAGAATATACTTGGATTACATTTATGTGTTTAATGCCACATAAAAAAATTATTAGAAATATTAGATCCTTGCAAAACATCCATCTATGAATTTATTATACCATAATGGAAAACCTAATAGAGCTCAATCTTAAAGATTATCTAAGCAAAACAGATTGAGCATCGTAAATATTTCTAAGATATTCTAGGTCAAAGACAAAAAACTAAGTTTCAAATTAAAAAAATATAACATTTACCTCCTACATGCAAGGTCAGAATCCTTGACTATAGTATATGATCGATTAAAACAGCTACTAATGCTACTAGTTTAATCAATCTACTATTTTCGATCATGAGATTGATATATCGAGCATATGAATTGTTTTTTGTACATGTGCTCTCTCATTATCAAGATGTACCTGACGTGCAAATTTTCTTCTTAACAAATCATGAAAATATATACTGTGTATGCACGCTTTTTCAATCCACAGAACTACATAGACGCGAGTGTCTTTGGATCTTGTCATACATGGAGATATACTATATATTTAATGGTATGGGAGGTCATGTAACAGGTGGCTAAAGAAATGATTAAACATTTTTCCTCTTTGTGGTTTGTGTATATGTTTGTGTGTGTGTGTGTGTGTGTGTGTGTGTGTACCCCATATTCTACAAAACTTACATCTGCAGTCCTACTTAAATCACTGGTTTACACTTGTGTAATTTCTTTGCTTGATACAACATCACACATTCATTACCTATTGCTTACTGCCACGAGACCACTCAAGAGAAACGAGTGTATCACACGAGTACAGAATAACACTAAGACAGGTTACTGTTTATACTCACACAGAGGACCTGGGAGACACTGAATATTGCCATCCTAATGTATAATTATCTTAGTTCAGACCACAAACCAAAATCTTTAAACTGCATCAGTACACCTCACACTGTGTGAATATGAAACCAACTTCTTATATTACAAACTTTTTTATATGCCTATCATCAATATACATATACATGAACTCAAATTAAGTTGTAATAAACAACTGTCAATGAATAAACAGAAGAGGAGACGAGAGGCTTGAACCGTGGTCCGGTAGTGTCGGACTGTCAATTTATGGACTGTAGTTCAAGCCTCATGTCCACCCTTCTGCTCATTCATACATATACATGTATATAAGCTTTTGCACTGGAAGATTCATATTCAAGATGGTATAAGTGAGGTACAATGCAAAGATACTGGCTTAGGTCTGTTATAAAAAACCTTTTAAGAGTTTTATTATGTGCAAATTAGGATCTGAAATCCTCATGCTGGTTTTCTACTTGCTCATCTAAATGGGGTATTTTGTTTATCTGAAGAAACATAACAATGTCTCATAATGTAAGTCTTAGTCACACGACCCACGCAGTGGTGATTCAGGTCACTGGACCAAGGCTTTCTGCTCATCCAAGCGAGAGACCTGCACTGGACATTGATTGCATCCACATTTCAGTTTGCATCAGTGGAACAGTTGCCAAGGTCAATCCCAGTTCTGTAACTGGTGAGCATTACTAGAACCATAAACAGTTTTGAATATCTTGGTAATATTAAAGCTATGAACTGTGATCCTCCTCTACCTGTGCATGTGTCTGATTGCTCATCACTCAATAAGTATAAAAAGCTCTGCCTCAGAAAACAAAACAGATCAAACCACTGGAAGAACAAATGCAAGTATCACATCAAGCTGCTCAAATATGCTAGTGAATAAGAGATGAGGATGACCATTGCTAGTTAAGTGATAAAGATACACATTCACACTAATTTCACTTGATACAGGCCTCCACACTCAAGAAAACTATCTTCACAATGCTAGAGGGTAGCTGTTCATTTGCTTTTCAATGCAACAGTCACACATAGCACCTATACAGTAGGAAGAGTTGAGCAATAATGCAAAACACAACTCAACCTTAATAAACAGCAGCACAGATTTCGGGAAACTGAATGATCCAAAGCTATGTAATTTACATTCCTTACAGTAGATAACTTTTTTTTTGCTGAGATCAAACCAGATGGCTTCAGGGCATCATCTTCCACATCATTTGATGCATAACCAGTCTGGAGAAAATGTTCATTCTGAAGAGAGAGTTTCAGGTGGCTTTATGGAAGTTGGGAAGAGGGGAATAAAACATGAAAGGGTGTCCAATCACACTATGTCGTTACAAATACTATGTAAGAGGCAAGTGGAGAGAGGAGATACCAAGGTCACGCATATCCCATAGGTGAAAGACCCAAAATCTTTGTTAGGTTATCCTCATCCCACTCAGGTGAAGTGGGTGATGCCACACCAACAGTGGGGCACTGATTTTCTGATCTCTCATATGATGAACCTGTCCAAGGATTATTGCCCATTACTTCCAATGGTAAGTCCTTCGGTCGAGACGATGGAAGAGTTGATTTCATACCTCGGAAAGCAGATCTCCCCAGACCACCATCTAGAGCTGCCAGGAAATCGTGAGCTTCTGAAGTGGGTAAGGGTAAGCCTGGGGCAAGACTGCGCTGAATTACTACATATAAAGCCATGCTGGTAACCCTGGCTTCATCCACTTCTCCCCCAACACTGGACCTCCTCCAAACAGTGACCACCTCAGTGCGAATTTCTTCACTTATGATGTTATTCCACAGATGCTGTACTCCTCTGAAAAATCATAATTATTATTTAGTGTATTACTCATCACTAAATCAACAAATCCTACACTATCTATTGTGCTGCAATTTCTTACAATGTCAATAATAATTTTTTTTATTTTAACTTTCTCCCTAATATGATACTGAAATGAGTCATTATTTTAAATCTACTTGTGTAAGGGTAAAAGATATGAAGTTAATGGTAGGAACTGAACATTACATAGGAAAGCAGCACATTCTGATAGTGATATGCAGGACAAGTCTTTGTTACTGTTTATAAACTTGCTTCAGAGACTACAATGAAACACGCACAAAATGATAATTAACCAACATTTTTTGTTAACATGATGGCCATCTCCCACTGAGGCAGGGGGATAAAAAAAAAAAAAAAAACACTCACCATCATTCACACTATCACTGTCTTTGAAGGGGCGCACAGATACAACAGTGTGTATGTCACTCTAAACAGCAAATATCCCAAACCCCTCCTTTAAAAGTGCAGGTACTGTACTTTTCACCTCCAGGACTCAAGTCCGGCTAACCAGTTTCCAGCTCATCAAGTTCCAAAAATCATTTGCCTCCACTCAGTCCTATCTAACACATGCCTGCTGTATTGCTTAAATACTGGCATACCATTCTCTCATCCCATGAATAATTGTGGGGCATACTGGAGCTAGCAACTGGACAGTTGACTAATTCTAGATGAGAGAAGGTTGATTAAACAAGTGTCTACTGGGGAATTATATTCCCCATAGCCTGGTCTTAAACCAGGCCTCCTACACTGGAAAGGAAATAGTACAAGATTAAGAACTATTAAGAAGAATGAAGGAGTAAAGGTACTGGATATACTGTACATATTGAATGTCAGTAGAAGTTTGTAAGATTTACCTGTCATCTATGTGCTTATGAGACAAAGAGAAGATCAGCAATTCTGCTAGTGGGAAAGAATTAACAGATTTCCTCTGCACACCCAATATGACCTAGTAGTACCTCTTTGGATGGTGTATCGTAATGAAGTCCCCTATCATTCTAACCATTATCTAAAACAATGTCATCCACCATAAGTCAGACAATGTGAATTTTTATTAATGGTAGACCCTAAATTCAGAAGTAACAAAGTCCACTGGTTAGAGTTGTCTGCTACAGGTACAATCACTGGTTGCAGAGTTGTCCATTACAGTTATAATCACTGGTTACAGAGCTGTCTGTTACAGTTACAATCAGTGACAACACTATCTCCATACTCACCATTACTGGCCACCCTATCCCCTCTATTAGTCCATTAAATTTAATCAGAGGGAAGCACTAAAGTATTAAGGATTACATAGCATCTGAGAAATGGGAGGCATTCAGGTCTGATCTAAGGAACAAGAGGACAAGTCTGGTTACTTGGATCAAGAACCTTTCACCAGCTTCAAACCTTTCAGGAGTTCATTAATGGTAATGTATGTATTTTTTTTTTTCAACAAGTTGGCCGTCTCCCACCGAGGCAGGGTGACCCAAAAAGAAAATCCCCAAAAAGAAAATACTTTCATCATCATTCAACACCTTCACCTCACTCACACATAATCACTGTTTTTGCAGAGGTGCTCAGTACACAACAGTTTAGAAGCATATACGTATAAAGATACACAACATATCCCTCCAAAGTGCTAATATCCCGAACCCCTCCTTTAAAGTGCAGGCGTTGTACTTCCCATTTCCAGGGCTCAAGTCCGGCTATATAAAAATAACTGGTTTCCCTGAATCCCTTCACTAAATATTACCCTGCTCACACTCCAACAGATCGTCAGGTCCCAAATACCATTCGTCTCCATTCACTCCTATCGAACATGCTCATGCACACCTGCTGGAAGTCCAAGCACCTCGCCCACAAAACCTCCCTTACCCCTTCCTTCCAACCTTTTCGAGGACAACCCCTACCCCGCCTTCCTTCTCCTACAGATTTAAATGCTCTCCATGTCATTCTACTTTGATCCATTCTCTCTAAATGACCAAACCACCTCAACAACCCCTCTTCAGCCCTCTGACTAATACTTTCATTAACTCCACACCTTCTCCTAATTTCCACACTCCGAATTTTCTGCATAATATTTACACCACACATTGCCCTTAGACAGGACATCTCCACTGCCTCCAACCACCTCCTCGCTGCAGCATTTACAACCCAAGCTTCACACCCATATAAGAGTGTTGGTACTACTATACTTTCATACATTCCCTTCTTTGCCTCCATAGACAACGTTTTTCGACTCCACATATACCTCAATGCACCACTCACCTTTTTTCCCTCATCAATTCTATGATTAACCTCATCCTTCATAAATCTATCCGCCAACACGTTAACTCAAGTATCTGAAAACATTCACTTCTTCCATACTCCTCCCCAATTTGATATCCAATGTACGTATCTTAACAACATTTGTCAATCTAGCAAAAATGTAGTAAACATACCTCAAGATATCTCTGGGGTTATTGGCTGCCAATAGAGTCTGGGTAAACAGATGAGGGCCATGAATTGCAGATGAGAACCCTAGAGCCATGAGTGTGGCAGTCAAGCGTCCCCAAGCTCCAGTTACCCAGTCAATGACCCGATTTGTCTCCGAAGCGGGTGATGGAAAGACTCCAGCGTGTAATGAGGCTATATGTCTGGTGAGAGAGCGGCTCAGAATAGAGACCAAGGGTTCTCGATCATGCCGCAGTTGCACCCACAACACACCACCTTCGAGCTGCCCTCCACCTGGACGTCTCCAGGCATCCATGGTCACTAGAACTGTTCCACTGTTGACTCCTTGAACCATGGCCCATACTCCAGGCCATGCTTCTCGAGAAACGTGTTCCATAACAACAAGACCTCCACCACTTTCCACAATACTTCGGATGGATTCCAAACTAGCTGCCCTTCCACTGCTCATATCTATCGTAGTCATTGCCATGCCGCCGCCACCACTCTTCAAGTGTGCAAGACATCTCACAAGGGAGCGCTTCCCACTGTCTTGAGGACCGTACACTACCACACACTGTGACTGCTCAATCTGAAAAAAAGTCATTCAACAATTTTTATAAAACTGTCTGAATATGTAAACAAAAAAGTAATACTACTAATATATCAGCTACCTGGTATTACAATTATTTTTCCCATTTGCCTATTAATAGTGAGCAGGCGCTTGTTAATTATAAGGAACTACAAACATATGTACATGAAAGACTAGGTAAACCATAGAATTTACAAAGGAAAAAAGGTGGATGGTGCATTGAGGTATCTGTAGATACAAAGAATGTTATCCATGGAGGCAGAGAGAGGAATGTATGAGAGTATAGTGGTACCAACACTCTTATATGAGTGTCAAGCATGGGGTGAGAATGTAAAAGAAGAAGGAGGAGGAGGAGGAGGATGTGGAGGAGGTGGAGGAGGAGGTGGAGGAGGAGGAGGAAGAGGATGAAGAGGAGGAGGAAGAGGAGGAGGAAGAGGAGGAGGAAGAGGAGGAGGAGGAGGTGGAGGAGGAGGTGGAGGAGGAGGTGGAGGAGGAGGTGGAGGAGGAGGAAGAGGAGGAGGAAGAGGAGGAAGAGGAGGAGGAAGAGGAGGAGGAAGAGGAGGAGGAAGAGGAGGAGGAAGAGGAGGAGGAAGAGGAGGAGGAAGAGGAGGAGGAAGAGGAGGAGGAGGAAGTGGAGGAAGAGGAGGTGGAGGAGGAGGAGGAGGAGGTGGAGGAGGAGGTGGAGGAGGAGGTGGAGGAGGAGGAGGTGGAGGAGGAGGAGGTGGAGGAGGAGGAGGTGGAGGAGGAGGAGGTGGAGGAGGAGGAGGAGGTGGAGGAGGTGGAGGAGGAGGAGGTGGAAGAGGAGGAGGTGGAGGAGGAGGAGGAGGAGGAGGAGGAGGAGGAGGAGGTGGTGGAGGAGGTGGTGGTGCTGGTCGTGGAGGAGGTGGTGGTGATGGTGGGCCGTATGTTGGAGGTGGTGGTGGAGGTGGTGGAGGAGGTGGAGGTGGAGGTGGAGGAGGTGGAGGAGGAGGTGGAGGAGGAAGAGGAGGTGGAGGAGGAAGAGGAGGTGGAGGAGGAAGAGGAGGTGGAGGAGGAGGTGGAGGAGGAAGAGGAGGTGGAGGAGGAAGAGGTGGAGGAGGAAGAGGAGGTGGAGGAGGAGGTGAAGGAGGACTGTTATTGCTGCTGAACAGCAGTTTAAAGTGCCGATGAAGGTAGAGTAGGTAGCAATGATACGGCTGTGGACTAGTTTGGCTTTAATTGGATAGGAGTGAGTACACAACGGGCAGTGTGAGGGAGTGACTGCAAGCCAGTCCGTGGAGGGGGAGCACTTGTGTCTATCAAGTTGGTCGGCTTAGGAGTGAGACCGAATGGGCTCAGCCTCCCACTGACCTGGGTGAGCCTACAGAGGGCAGCACCTAAATGCCGCGAAATATGAACTAGTCAGAACAGACGGCTAGGCTGTGTGTTCTGACAGTACAGGCTGTCTACATTTGCTAGGCCACGCACCTCGCGTCGGGACGATAATACTGGTGGGCCCGTAGGTATAAAGGAATTACTTACACTAGCTACCCCAGAGAGGGACTGGCTTTCGCTCACTTATAAATAAAAAATGGACATAAAAATGCAACAGGCAAAAAAAAACTCTCCCATCCAGGGGAAGAGAAAACTGGTTTGCCCGCGCTGTTTCATTGAGGAGAGAGTCCAGAGACTGACTGCGGCTTCAGCACACGGAGAACAAAACATTTACTGCACTACTCGAACGTGCTAAAAACAAACTTAGGTGAAACTATGAGCTGGGACGAGGAGGTTTTACTGTAACAAATCACTGGGGAAAACAAAACTGGTGATGAACTGGGGATGTAACAGCATGGGAAAGAAAAAAAAAAAATTTAACTGGGCAACACAAAAAAAACTGCACTGGCTGGAGATACGTAGATGCTGAGTAGTTGTAGACACAATGATGAGTCAAGAGCTGCTGTAGATGGCGTGGGGGCTGAACTAATGCTGGCTTAGGGGCTAGGCCCACTGGGTTCCCATGTGGTTAAGCCAGGTAGAACTTCTTGGAGGAAACTGGGAAGAACACAACACACACGGACGGCGAGATGGACGTAGTTGCGTAGCAGAGAAGGCTGTAGAGGAGGCTGGTGTGTTTACACGCTGACTAGGGTATCAACCAACCCCAGAGCTGCCTCGTGGTCACGCGGGGAGCCACACGAAGCCAACACACTAAACGACCTCACCTCTACTTCTTGTAGCTGAGAAGGGCGTAGGGACGCTGTAGGAGGCAGGAGAATGGTGCTGGAGAGTGTTGAAGGGCTGTAGAGAGGGTGATGAGGTGAACACGTGACTGCTAAGGCTGGAGATGATGCCTATGTCCAGATTTTGTGGGAAAAATCTAGGACGAAGATCTATCTCAGGTCCCGTCAAGACGCTGGGAGTAACAGATAACTCTTTAGGCCAGCAGGTGCGTTGGATGACGACGGACGATATTGACTGGCATCGACCGATGGTGTTGACGGGCGTCGACCCCTCCACCCTGAAGAGGCTCACAATGCCATTGACTCCGCTGTCACCACTGTTATTGCTGTTCTTGCTGCTGAACAGCAGTTTAGTGCCGATGAAGGTAGCGTAGGTAGCAATGATACAGCCGTGGACTAGTTTGGCTTTAATTGGATAGGAGTGAGTACACAACGGGCAGTGTGAGGGAGTGACCGCAAGCCAGTCCGTGGAGGGGGAGCACTTGTGTCTATCAAGTTGGTCGGCTTAGGAGTGAGACCGAATGGGCTCAGCCTCCCACTGACCTGGGTGAGCCTACAGAGGGCAGCACCTAAATGCCGCGAAATATGAACTAGTCAGAACAGACGGCTAGGCTGTGTGTTCTGACAGTACAGGCTGTCTACAGAGGAGGAGGAGGAGAAGGTGGAGGAGAAGGTGGAGGAGAAGGTGGAGGAGGAGGTGGAGGAGGAGGTGGAAAAGAAGGTGGAGGAGGTGGTTGGAGGCAGTGCAGATGTCGTGTCTAAGGGCAATGTGCGATGTATAATGTCACCATGGTTGCTTAACATATTTATGGAGGAGGTGGAGGAGGAGGTGGAGGAGGAGGAGGTGGAGGAGGAGGTGGAGGTCTCAGTAGTAGTAACCAGTTACCAGTCTCAGTAGTAGTAACCAGTTACCAGTACCGTCTGACTCAACGATCAACCGTCTCTTGAGTCACGGTCTTTCATATTGTGCTGACCTCAGCAGTATTCAAAGACCCACTGGGTACTGGGCAGCCCGGCTAGCCAGTATATCGAGTAGTAGCAAGGAGATAGGTAACGGCTGGCAGGTCTCTCTCCACATATCGCCAATATACGTATAACAGCCTACGTGAGTATTTCTACCCTAATCCACGTATCGAACTCCCACATGATAAATGGTGTGCAGCGGTGTGGAGCGTGGATTTACGTTTTTAAGGGTAATTCAAGGCGTTTGAAGGCTGTTTGTGTGAGTAGCGCCAGGGTCAAAGGTGATTCTCCAACCACCAGCTCTACCCTCCGGCACCACCAGCCAAGCCTGACTCCCCTCACAACTTTCATCCTACAAGCCTGTTGTAGCCGTTTCAAGTTTCCTGGCTTAGTTCGTGTGCTAATTGCTTCAATCTCCGAGGGGTTGACCCGGATTTTGCAATTAAGCCAGTCAGTAAGCCAGACTGTGGAAGTGAACGCCAGTCAGCCTATCCAGCCTGTCTCCTGTCATCCAACTGCTCCTCCGTGCTTTGTGCATCGTTACACGTCTTCCAGTCATCCATTCTCGTGGGGTAAGCCAGTCAGCCAACCCAGCTTCTAACCCAGCTGAGAGAGAGAAGTAAGCCACGCAGTAAGCAGTAAGCCAAGCTCCTCTGAAGTATTGTGTATCTCGCTTTGTGCTTCCTGTTGGATGCTAAGAGTGGTTTTCACCATTCCTGTGGCATAGAGTGGGTTAAACCATCTGTGGGTGAGTGGGGCGCGCGGCAGCCTCACCGTCCCCCCCCTTACCACTCTCTCCCACCACCCGGGGTGCGCGGCAGTACCTCAGCGAGAGTCATACCCACCACTCTCCCACCACCACCAGCCATCCACCCTATATACTTGTGGTTGTTTGCACCCTTGTACCGGGTCCTAGTACTGTTTTGGCTCACATAATTGGTCAAGAGATTGTAGCTGGTGCCAACGAGATAAAGCCAGTTATGTGAGTTCGCCTAGAACGCACATTTCTTCACGACAACAGTGTGTGGGTGTAGGAGGAAACACCGCCCGCCCACAGGACAATATCTTCACCTCGTCACCCCGTCACCGCCCGTCTACTACTCTCCACTTCAGTGATAATTTTTTTGAGACATTTTCTTGCATTTAAAGACATTTGCGTGTGTGAGACATTTATAGTAAAATTCTTGTGTACTCTAAACCTTGTGTTTTCAGTGTAAACGCAGTATTTTTGACTCATTATTTTTTAGAATAATTTTTCAGTGTTTTCACTTATATTATTCTGCTGTGTTTTTCTTATGCTACTCGTCTGTAGTAAGTATTATTGTGTAGTGTACCAGTCAGTCACTCTGTGTGAAGTGATTCAATTTTTTTTTTATTGTATTCTTTCAGCGTTGTATTCTGCAGTGATATTTACCCCAGTATACCAAATTTTCCATTTATTTCTATGTGTGTCATTTTTTTTCGTATGCCAACAGTGTCTCATTTCTCTAATTTTTTCGCAGACTGTGTACCATTATTTTTGCCAGCAAAATTTTTGTCGTATCAGTCACAGCAAGATTTTTGTTGTATCAGTCACAGCAGGATTTTGTTGTAAGAATATTAATTTAAGAAGTGTGCTTCGTCACTGTAAGTGTTAACTTACCTGTTTTGTTCCTGTGTTTTATTTTATTCATATTTTCATAATTCTTGAACAAATTCACTCTTGATGCAATTTCAATTACTTTTAACGTAAAGTGTTTCCTTACCCTGCTTGAGTAAATTGTTTTGTCTAATTTACAATTAAGAGTTAAAGTGTTCAATCAGTTTATTTTTTTTTCTTCATATTTTAAATTCATTTTTTTACCTGAGTTTTCCCAGTGCAACTTATTACTGCAGTGATTATTTCTATACTTTATTTTGTTGCACTTGTTCTGAAGTGAATTATTTTGTTGAACTGTTCTGCAGTGAATTCTTTTCTTTTATTGATATTTTGTGCATTATATTTTAATTTTGTCAATGCATTCTTAGAAAATATTTAAAATTTCCCAGTTTACAATTTAATAATTTTATTTTATACTTTCACATTGATTTAAATAATTTAATTAATTAATTTTTTATTAGCAAGAGTAAAGACAGCTCATTTTGAATTTAATTCAGTCTCCAGTAATATTTTTACTTGTATATTTCAATGTAAATTTTTTTTTTCCCTTGGTCAATAGTCCTTTAAATTGAGTTTTCTTTCTTCTTGCAGTGTATTTAAATATTATTCTGCAGAATTAGTTGTATAGCTTTTCATTTCAATTCTAGAATTTTATATCATTTTTATTGTTCATTATTTTTGCTTTATTTGTTCTCGTGTTACTTTGCCATTATGTCTCACATACCGTCAAGTGATACTTTAGTGAATGTCGACACTCAGACCTCTCAGGCTACTACTGCTGGTCCTGTCATCAGTCCTCACAGTTCCTTACCGACTGACAGACCGACCCAGACACCGAGATATTATAGTTATACTCGTGATTCCCTTGATGCGTTACCTTTATTCAATGGCCATGTACATAGTCTTGAAGCATGGTTTGCAGCCATTCGTTCTCGTGCTAGTGCCCTAGGTGAAGGTCCTCCTTCAGAGGAAAGCCTTATCAGAATTGCTAAAGAAGCTCTTTATCGATCTCCTGCTGCTGTTCACGTTGTTGATCTCCTTGATATGCGAGACTTCAGGAATCTTACTAAGTGGTCACAATATGAGGAACTGATTCGTTCTTTCCTTGTCCCAGTAAAAACAGCTGATCCATATGTCGTTCTTAGAGAACTAGTGAATGCTACACCCATGAGTACTGAATCGTTGAGTGCATTTGCTGTTAGATTAGATAAACTTTTATCATCATTTATCAATGCTGTCCAATCATCATCTTTTCTCTCTGAAGAGGCTAAACCATTTACAGAATCAATTGCTAAAATAGCAGCTTTTGGAGCAATTAAAGAACTAATGCCACCTGCTTCTGTGTGTGCTTATGAGGCTGATCCTCCAACTGTAACGATGGAACCACTTACAGCCTTAAATCATGTACGTTCCTTGTGCCCCCAGGGTACTTTCCCTTGTATTAAAAGTAATGTCACAAATATGCCTCAGTCTGCACCACCTCTTGTTTGCGCCACAGAGACAAATCGTGGTCGTCAACCATCTCAGAGATCATCAAGAACCAGTGTACAGAGTCGTTATACACCTCGTAGTATTCATAGTACATTCAGTAACCATAGTCGGCGGAATTGTTACAACTGTGGTTTCCGTGGACATATTGCAATTAATTGTCCTGATAGTTATCCTAAGAGACGTCGTACTGATGATGAGTACTCAGATCTTCCTTACTGTACTTATCATAGAATACATGGACATGACACATCTGAGTGTAATGCTCTCTATAACCTTCAGTACTCTAGATCTTTCCGTGGTCGTCCCAACCGCAGAACCCGTCGAGGAAACAGATCTCGTGGTTTTCAAAATAACCAGAACCAGGCTCATTCATTCAATTCTCAAACTAACCTGAACCAGGCTCGTTCTTCCCAGTCGGGGGAATTCGAGCGCCCCAGTCAAACCGCCCCATGGTGACAGTAGGTGATAATGAGTACACCATCCCCGTTCACAACTCCTTTGAAGCCTTAAGCAGTCTCGAGAATGACAACCCTGCTGAGGTTGTTGCTTCACATGTCTCTGACACAGATGATTTTGGGGATGGAGTAGAACAAGTCTTTTCTGATGAAAATCCACCTTTTTGTTTGCACATAACTTCCAATGCAACCATAGGCCCTATAGTGCAAGCATCTGTTTATAATGCGCCCGTTCAATTGTTCATGGACTCTGGTGCGCAAATCAATATTATTAGGTCTAGTTTGTTTAAGGATAAGAAGTTACGACATGTCCTTCTCGTAGAACCGACTCCTGTGTCCTCCCTTAGTGGAGTATCTGGTTCTCACCTGCGTGTCTGAGGTACGACTGCCCTAACCTTTTCTATCCAAGGTAGAGACTTCACTGTTTCCTTCCTTGTTGTCGACCAGATTACTTTCCCTGGTGACCTTCTACTGGGATTTGCTTCCATGCGAGACTTACGCATTGTGCTCGACCCTTATCGATGGCATGCACAAATTGACGACTTGATCGTTCCATTCTGGGGTTACCAGCTTGGATCAGAAATCTGTTATACTGCTGCAGAGTATGATGTATGGATCAAGTCCTTACAAGCTAATGCATTCCCCAGTAGCGTACCCAAGCGGTCAGGCACTGGTAATTCTGTCACTCCCATCAGTGTTCCACCTATACCTTCAGAATTGCAGGATAGTCCGATGCCTCAAGTGTCCGAGGACGCTCAGATTGCCTTGAGTGCTCAACCTATCCCTGCAATGCCTGCTAGTTCGAGTAGTAGTTTCTCCACAGGGGACGCCTTGTCGGAAAACAATTACTTGCAACTAGTAATGCCATCTCTTGTTGACGTCACATGCCGTCTGCAGAAAAACGTTTCTGTTGCGGCTAGTGCTCTCACTAGAGTGTCTGTAGTTGTTCCTAGTGTTCCAGATGGTGATAACGTCCTAGTTGACAGTGATTCCTGCAAAGTAAAAGGTCTATTTGTTGAACCATCCTTACATGTTGTAAGAGATAGTAAGATCCATTTCTACCTGGCCAACACTTCTGGTCACAGTGTTCGCCTCAGAGCAAATACCAATCTTGTTGACCTTGTTCACTATCCTTACCCTGTTCAGGTAGAGGATGAGTTGTCACCTGACCAGTGGGTCGGTGCTATTTCTGCCGGGGAGACCTCATCCACTGCACTGGATCAATCTGTTCCACCAGTTGAGGAGAAAGACTTAGCTTCCACTGACTTCCCAGATGAAGTCAAGCGTTTGTTGACTCTGTTGAACAAACGTCGTAAAGCCATTGCTTTACCAGGTGAGAAGATGGGTATAACGAACTTATTGTCCCATCGTATTCCACTTGAACCGGGTACTAGACCTATCTACATACCTGCGTACAGAATGCCTCATTCACAAGTTGCTGTCGCAGAAGAATTGATCAATCAAATGCTTGATGATGGAGTTATTGCACCTAGCAATTCACCTTGGAATGCACCCTTGATACTAGTACCTAAGAAGGATGGTACTTGGCGTCCAGTAATTGACTTTAGGAAGTTAAACGCAAAAACCATTCCAGATCGCTTTCCACTCCCTGTACTGGGTGATCTTTTACGTAATATTGGAGATAACAAAGTCTTTTCAACCCTAGATTTGTTACAAGGGTTTTGGCAAGTCCCTCTTCACGAGGACAGCCAAGAACTAACTGCATTCTCCACTCCTACAGGTCATTATCACTACCTCCGAATGGCATTTGGATTACGATCTTCCCCTATCACGTTCTCAAGGCTCATGACTAATATCTTTAGAGGTCTCATAGGTAATGCACTTATGGTGTACTTAGATGACGTAATCGTCATGTCTAAAGACGTGGATACACACTTGAAAAGACTTGATGTAGTACTTGGTAAGCTTGAAGAAGCCAATTTAAAGATCAAACTGTCAAAATGTCAATTTTTCAGATCAGAAATTAAGTTTCTTGGTCACGTAGTCACTCCTAGAGGGGTTACGACTGACCAAAGTAAAGTAACTGCAGTACTAAATTTTCCAACTCCCAAAACTGCTGATGCCGTAAGATCCTTTGTGGGCTTAGCAGGTTTTTATAGAGCTTTCATTGCCAATTTTTCTTCCATAGCTGCTCCTCTAACTGAGTTGCTTAAGAAAGATGCTCCTTTTGTTTGGACCTTCCGTCAAGAAAGAGCATTCCAAACTCTAAAAGAAAAGCTAACTTCTGCTCCAATTTTGAAATTTCCAGATTTTTCTAAGCCTTTCTATCTGACAACTGATGCTAGTTCAATTGGCATAGGTGCCGTACTAGCTCAGAAGACCGATGGCAAGTACAACGCAGTTGCATTTGCTAGCCGAGTCCTTACAAAGGCTGAACGTAATTATACAGTAACCGAGCAAGAAGCTTTAGCAATAGTATGGTCTTTAAAGCACTTCCGAGACATTATTTATCAGTACTCTGTTCATGTCTTGACAGATCATGCTCCACTGATACCCTTATTCCAGAACAAACAACCTACTGGAAGGTTAGCTAGATGGACCTTGACTATCCAAGAGTTCAATCCCACCTTTGAGCATTTACCTGGCAAGTCAAATGTAGTCGCAGATGCCTTATCGCGACATGTTAGTATAGTAACTGCAGACCCTCCATTTAGTGCTGAAGATGTAAAGAATGCTCAACGAACAGATCCCATGTGGTCTGGTGTGATTCGATTCCTGCTCCAGGAAGATCTTATTCTGACTGTGAAGCCACCAGCTCCCATCAGTGACTTTGTCATGAACCAAGAATTACTGTATCGAACAGCCGAGTTGGGTACTCCTAGCAGAAGAGTATACCAGTTAGTAATTCCACAGTCACTAGTGAATGTAGCCTTACAGCTAGTTCATGATGTACCAGGTGTTGCACACCCTGGTATGGATCGTTCAGTAAAACAAGCCAGATTGAAATACTTTTGGCCTCGTATGGCAACTGATATTTCTGAGTATGTTAGGAAATGTAGTGTCTGCATGCAACATAAAGGCAATGCTAATGGTCCTAATCCAATCCAAGTGTATCCAACTACTAGCGAACCTTGGGAAAGAGTTGCGCTAGATTTGTTAACTAATTTCCAATGTTCCCTCCAAGGTAACAAACATCTGTGTGTTATGGTAGACCATTTCACCAGATATTGTGAGTTAGTTCCTATTGCAGATAAGACTGCCGAGACAGTAGCTAAAGCGTTTAAAGAACGCATTATCTGCAGGCATACCACTCCTAAGTCCCTAGTAACAGATAATGGAGGTGAATTCTGTAATGAAATTCTTGAAAATTTGTGTACCTTGTACAAGATCACTAAATCCACCATTGTTCCTCATCATCCTGCCAGCAATGGGTTAGCGGAACGAACCAATAAGAAAGTACTTGATGTCTTGAGAGCCACTATCAATCCCAATAGTGAAACTTGGGATGAAGTTATACCTGATGTGCAGTGTGCTATAAATTCTGCTTACAATGTTTCTATAGGTGACACTCCACATTATGCATTGTACGGTGTAGATAAACGTTTGCCTTATGAGTTGTTATATTCTAATCCAAAACCAAATTACAACCCTGATGATTTCGTAGCAACTCGTACCAGCTTAGCTCAAAGTGTTTTTAGAAGAATCCGTGAAACACTTCATAAATCAACAGCTGAATTTACAAGAGTCGCAAACACTCGATCAAAGCCATCCAAAATCAAAGTAGGTTCGAGAGTTATGCTGACTAATTTTAACAAAACGTCTGCTATGCCAAAGCTTGATCAAAGGTTTGTTGGTCCTTATCGAGTAGTTGAACATATCATTGGAAATAAGTATAAGGTTAGAGAGATTAGTACTGGTCAGTATAAAGAATCGCATTTGGATCATATGAAGTTAGTATGTGATGATAATGATGTTCCAACCCAGACTAATGTGACAGACTCTGACAATCCTCCTGATCCTGTACTCTCTTCCTCTGATACTCAGTCAGACGATCAACCTGAATGTCGTTATTCCCTACGTACACGACAGGTATTGAGAAATCCTCAAGTATCATTTGTAACTTCCAATTCAGAATTGCCTCAAATACAGCATGAGTTAGCCAATGCTACAGAGTTTGATCCTCCCAGAGATGACACCCATTCTGCATATGCCAATCTTACCCTAGCAGAGTTGGGGTTAAATGTAAATAACCTGTATAGATGAATAATTAAAGTATCAACTTATCAGTATTCAAGAATTTTTTTTTTTGTGTTCATGTTCTCTCCGCATTCTGAGAGTTAACAGTCTAGATTTGCGTGCACCGAATCTGCCTTTCTGTTAAACACTCTTTCTTTGTATATATTCCTTCCTCAGAATCCGTAGATCACACGAATACAGATCGATCGATCAAAAAATTTTTTTTTTTTATCACTTGTATTCTCAACGTAGAGTTCGTTGTTCAATTGTTGAGTTTTAAGTTGTACTATCGTATACCTTGTATTGCATTACAGTTTCAGTTACGTAAGCTTTCATTCCATTGTTCTACTTATGTATTTTTAATGTTTAATGTTGTGTACTTTGACATTGTATAGAATCAGCCCAAGCCGTATACCTACCATCTCTAGTTTGTATTAGTTGTATGTCGGGACGACATACGTTAGCGTCGCCGAGCTCTCAGTAGTAGTAACCAGTTACCAGTCTCAGTAGTAGTAACCAGTTACCAGTACCGTCTGACTCAACGATCAACCGTCTCTTGAGTCACGGTCTTTCATATTGTGCTGACCTCAGCAGTATTCAAAGACCCACTGGGTACTGGGCAGCCCGGCTAGCCAGTATATCGAGTAGTAGCAAGGAGATAGGTAACGGCTGGCAGGTCTCTCTCCACATATCGCCAATATACGTATAACAGCCTACGTGAGTATTTCTACCCTAATCCACGTATCGAACTCCCACATGATAGAGGTAGAGGAGGAGGTGGAGGTAGAGGAGGAGGTGGAGGTGGAGGAGGTGGAGGAGGAGGAGGTGGAGGAGGTGGAGGTGGTGTAGGAGGAGGTGGAGGAGGAGGAGGAGGAGGAGGTGGAGGAGGAGGTGGAGGAGGAGGTGGAGGAGGAGGTGGAGGAGGAGGTGGAGGAGGAGGTGGAGGAGGAGGAGGAGGAGGTGGAGGAGGTGGAGGAGGAGGAGGAGGAGGTGGAGGTGGAGGTGGAGGAGGAAATGGAGGAGGAGGTGGAGGAGGAGGTGGTTGGAGGCAGTGGAGATGTCGTGTCTAAGGGCAATGTGCGATGTATAATGTCACCATGGTTGCTTAACATATTTATGGAGGAGGAGGTGGATGAGGAGGAGGTGGAGGAGTAGATGGAGGAGGAGGTGGAGGAGGAGGTGGAGGAGGAGGAGGAGGAGGAGGTGGAGGAGGAGGTGGAGGAGGAGGTGGAGGAGGTGGAGGAGGAGGTGGAGGAGGAGGTGGAGGAGGAGGAGGAGGTGGAGGAGGAGGAGGAGGAGGAGGTGGAGGAGGTGGAGGAGGAGGAGGAGGTGGAGGAGGAGGAGGTGGAAGAGGAGGTGGAAGAGGAGGTGGAAGAGGAGGTGGAGGAGGAGGTGGAGGAGGAGGTGGAAGAGGAGGTGGAAGAGGAGGTGGAAGAGGAGGTGGAGGAGGAGGTGGAAGAGGAGGTGGAAGAGGAGGTGGAAGAGGAGGTGGAAGAGGAGGTGGAAGAGGAGGTGGAAGAGGAGGTGGAAGAGGAGGTGAAAGAGGAGGTGGAAGAGGAGGTGGAAGAGGAGGTGGAAGAGGAGGTGGAAGAGGAGGTGGAAGAGGAGGTGGAGGAGGTGGTTGGAGGCAGTGGAGATGTCGTGTCTAAGGGCAATGTGCGATGTATAATGTCACCATGGTTGCTTAACATATTTAGAGATGGGGTTGTAAAAGAAGTAAATGCTAGGGTGTTGGGGAGAGGGGTGGGATTAAATTATGGGGAATCAAATTAAAAAATGGGAGTTGATTCAGCTACTTTTTGCTGATGATACTGTGCTGCTGGGGGGATTCTAAAGAAAAGCTGCAAAGGTTAGTGGACGAGTTTGGGAGGGTGTGTAAAGGTAGAAAGTTGAAAGTGAACATAGATAAGAGTAAGGTGATGAGGTTATCAAATGATTTAGATAAAGGAAAATTGGATATCACACTGGAGGGAGGTAGTATGGAAGAAGTGAATGTTTTCAAATATTTGGGAATTGACTTGTCAGCAGATGGGTTTATGAAGGATGAGGTTAACCACAGAATTGATGAAGGAAAAAGGTGAGTGGTGCGCTGAGGTATCTGTGGAGACAAAGAACGTTATCCATGGAGGCAAGAAAGGAATTTACAAGAGAAAAGTGGTACCAACACATTTATATAGGTGTGAAGCATGGGTTGTAAATGCTGCAGTGAGGAGGCGGCTGGAGGCAGTGGAGATGTTGTGTCTAAGGGCAAAGTGTGGTGTAAATATTATGCAGAGAATCTGTAGTGTGGAAATTATGAGGTGTGGAGTTACTAAAAATATTAGTCAGAGGAGTGAAGATGGGCTGTTGAGGTGGTTTGGTCATATAGAGAGAATTGAACAAAACAGAATGACTTGTAGAGCATATAAATCTGTAGGGGAAGGAAAAGGTTGGAGGGAGGGGGTAAAGGAAGTTTGGTGAGTGAGGGGCTTGGGCTTCCAGCAAGCGTGCGTGAGCATGTTAGATAGGAGTGAATGGAGACGAATGGTTTTTAGGACCTGACAAGCTGTTGGAGAGTGAGCAGGGTAATACTTTGTGAAGGGCTTCAGGGAAACTGGGTAGTTGGACTTGAGTCCTGGAAATGGGAAGTACAATGCCTGTACTTTAAAGGAGGGGTTTGGGATATTGGCAGTTTGGAGGGAAGTCTAAGCCATCGTATCTAAGCGCCTCTGGAAAGACAGTGATTTTGTATGAGTGATGGTGAGAGTGTTGAATGATGATGCAAGATTTTTTTCTTTCTTTTGGGGTATTTCTTTCTTTTAGGTCACCCTGCCTCGGTGGGAAACCGCTGAAGTGTTAAAAAAAAAAAAAATCCAGCAGGCACATGTGAGCACATTATATAGGGGTGAGTGAAGGCAAATGGTTTTTTGGAGGCTAATAAGTGTTGGAATGTGAGCACGGTAACATTTTGTGAAGAGATTCAGGGAAACCAGTTAGTCATATTCAAGTCCTGGAGGTGGGAAGTACAGTGCCTGCACTCTAAAGGAAGGGTTAGATAAACTTGCTGTTTGGAGGGACATTTGAACTGTCTTATCTGTGCACTTCTGGCAAGACAGTGATAGTGTGAATGATAATGAAAATGTTTCTTTTTTGGGTCACCTGCCTTGGTGGGAGACAGCCAGTGTTCAAAAAAAGAAAGTACATACCCCATATGAGAAGACTTAAGTAAAGTACTGCAGTAGGCCTACATGGCCTATGCTAGATACATCTGTCTAGCCCATTTTCACTGCTACCCAAAGAGCTTGTCAGTTACACTATTCAGCAGTTTGTTACAGAGATAGAGTTTATTTACTTAGATGGGATAATCGATTACGAAGACAAAATTATTACCAAGCGTAGATAATTCTTGAGAATAGGAAGGGGAACCAGGAGTGAATAAGCTACTGCTTCCAGAGTATGTAGATGTATACAAATGTCTTGGGCACTGTTGTTCACTAGTAGATCATACGGCCCACTCACCAGGCCATACTCACCCTGCAAGTAAACCAGTTACGTATAAAATGTACACAGAATTAAACTAACATGTAAAAAAAAAGACCAAAGTAAAAACTACTGACTCACATTTGAAATACATTAAGAAAACAAATAACATCTCTGAGAAATTTGAATACTTTGATCAAATGATAGCTGTGAATATATGTATGTTCGTGAATGAGTGAGGTATGTAAATACCATTTGTAGTTATACAAGTAGAGCTATACTCATGGTGTCTTGTCTTCATTTTCAGTTTAATAAATATTTTCTTAAATATTCCACTGGTAACAGTACTTGTTGCTCCTGTGGAAAAATTACCGTCTACTGGCTGGCTGATGCTACACACACACACACACACACACACACACACACACACACACACACACACACACACACACGCGCACACACAGTTCCTCAAAAGAGATTAGTGCAGAAGCTAGAGGATCAGGCACATATAACAGGATGGGCACTGCAGTGGATCAGAGAATACCTGACAGGGAGGCAACAGTTAGCCAAGGTACATGATGAGGTATCACAGTGGGCACCTGTGGTGAGCGGGGTTCCACAGGGGTCAGTCCTAGGACCAGTGCTATTCTTGGTATATGTGAATGACATGATGGAAGGGATGGACTCAGAAGTGACCTTATTTGCAGATGATGTGAAGTTAATGAGGAGAATTAAATCAGATGCAGACCAGACAGGTCTAATGAGACCTGGACAGGCTGGACGCGTGGTCCAGCAACTGGCTCCTAGAATTTAACCCTGCAAAATGCAAAGTCATGAAGATCGGGGAAGGGCAACGAAGACCGCAGACAGAGTATAGGATAGGCAGCCAAAGACTGCAAACCTCACTCAAGGAGAAAGATCTGGGGGTGAGTATAACACCGAGCACATCGCCGAAAGCCCACATTAACCAAATAACTGCTGCGGCATGTGGGCACCTGGCAAACCTGAGAATAGAGTTCCGATACCTCAGTAAGGAATCGTTCAAGACTTTATACGTCAGGCCCATACTGGAGTACGCAGCACCAGTTTGGAACCCATACCTGGTCAAGCATATCAAGAAATTAGAGAAAGTGCAAAAGTTTGTAACAAGGCTAGTTCCAAAGCCAAGGGGAATGTCCTACGAAGAAAGGTTAAGGGAAATCGGTCTGACGACACTGGAGGACAGGAGAGTCAGGGGTGACATGATAACGACATACAAAATACTGCGTGGAATAGATAAGGTGGAGAGAAACAGGATGTTCCAGAGATGGGACATAGAAAAACAAGAGGTCACAACTGGAAGTTGAAAACTCAGATGAGCCAAAGGGATGTTAGGAAGTATTTCTTCAGCCACAGAGTTGTTAGAATGTAGAACAGTCTGGCAAGTGATGTAGTGGAGGTAGGAACCATACATAGTTTTAAGACAAGGTATGATAAAGCTCATGGAGCAGGGAGAGGGAGGACCCAATAGTGGTCAGTGAAGAGGCAGAGCCAAGAGCTGAGTCTCGACCCCTGCAACCACAATTAGGAGAGCAAAACGTTGCCACAATAAAATGTCACATTAGTTGCACTTGTGTCCTTTTACCTAACATATTGTTGGTAATTCTACCAACATTAATACAATATAAAAGGAAAAATGCAATAAATGTGGTGAGAGACTTAAGCAGCATACACTCTGCTTGTACTGCATGTAATATTTTTCTAGAGAAGTCAAGCATAAAAAGAAATGGATAATGCAGCATAATGGGAACTGTTTCATCAAGCACTTATGCAGTACTTGGAGTGAAAAAA
This sequence comes from Cherax quadricarinatus, assembly GCF_038502225.1. Classification (NCBI taxonomy): domain Eukaryota; kingdom Metazoa; phylum Arthropoda; class Malacostraca; order Decapoda; family Parastacidae; genus Cherax; species Cherax quadricarinatus. The sequence goes on along the minus strand of NC_091374.1, from coordinate 5,538,715 downwards.
AAAAAATAATCAATATGTATGTCACAGTGAAGATGCCACTAGAAGGAATTTTTTCAAGTGAATGTGACACATCACACTCTTGAAAAGTGGTAGACATACTGCACTGACTGCCAGTGGAAGGATCTTGTGGAACACCAGGACAGTGGGGCAAGTCACTGAGAATCTTTCAGAATGAGGTGGCTTACAGGCCTGGTTGCCCACTTAAGAGTCCTGGCTGTAACACACAAATCCATATGACATACTATTCAAAATATCTTAATCCCTGGAGCTGAAGAATACCATCCGCTGAAGACTGAGGGGACCAAGTGTAGGCAAACCTAAGTGGGATACCTGCATCCCTGAGAAGCCTCCTCCACCAGAACCCTCCGTGGTTTGAATACTCGTCCTCAATAGTGTGAAGCCTCCTTTACCTAACATATTTCAGCCCACACACCCAACCTTTTCCTTAGTCATCCCTCCAGTGGATGGAGGTAAAGACCTTAATGGAAGTTCTACATTGGTGGCAGCTATTGGTCTGGCCTCCTCATCAGCAGCCAAAGTAGCAGAGGAGCCCCTGCCCACCATTCCTATCCACAGGCACCTGCCAACATTGCCTGCTGGGTCATAGAAGGCACCACAAGCCCCCCCACCACGACAAGGTTGCTGCCTCAGGGGGGTTATAGTAATATAAAACTGATAAGCAATTCACATAAGAAATCAAAATTATTATTTCACAGACTTTCAATCAAAATTTTACAACAAATACGGGTCATTCACTTATCCATTCCCATAATGCAAAGGCAAAGTTGAAATTTTATTGCACACCTTCAGTTCACGTTGTTAAATTAGGTTCTAAACTAAATAGCAAAAATCTATTCAGGAATCTGAGCCAATTACAAAAATGCAACTATTATGAGGCTTATGGAATCACTTTATGAAATTATGCAATCGTAAAAAATATTCGATGAATCAAAATTTTTGTAATATCATTACTTAGTACACTTTTTCTACAGTTACAATCTTTTTCTCTGCTTTTTTCAAAAAATATTATATATAAAAATTTAAAATGTTGTAACTCAGTAGCCAGAAGCTAAAATTATAATTATTTAAATCAGCTAAAATACTGAGGTATGTGCTTTTCCATCTCGAATGGACTATTTTGTTTGTTGGGAAATAAAATTGGCTGAAATCTAATAACGACAATAAAATTCTGGGTATATTATAAGCCCACCGACAAACATGACTTTTTTACATTTTCATTCCATACAAAACACAAGAACCAAGTGAGGAGTGATAATAGGATGTGTTCTCATGCACACAGAATTAGCTGCCCTGAACACTACATTCAATGAGTTTTTACCACAGTTTTCTCTACTGCAGAGCCCTTCATATTTCCTCAAGGATTACAGAGAGAGAGCCCTGTGTATTATATGTCCACCTAAAAACCAGTGTGATATTCCCTAATAAAAATGTAGATGATAGCATCAACATTGTTAACTGGGGCTTAGCCCTAGCACCTCACCTGTCTATGTCCTCACTTTATCCAGTTAGGTACAATAACCTCCTCCCTAGTAAGCAACATGAAGCCTCCAATAAAGCATCCATAGCTTTCCATCACATCCAGTTATCTAATTCTTTCTTCTTTCTACACACCAGCCGCATCCCAGTGAGGTGGGGTGGCCCAAAAGAAAAAACGAAAGTTTCTCCTTTTACATTTAGTAATATATACAGGAGAAAGGGTTACTAGCCCCTTGCTCCTGGCATTTTAGTTGCCTCTTACAACACGCATGGCTTACGGAGGAAGAATTCTGTTCCACCTCCCCATGGAGATAAGAGGAAATAAACAAGAACAAGAACTAGAAAGAAAATAGAAGAAAACCCAGAGGGGTGTGTGTATATATATCTTCTTCTTTCAACATACCAGCCGTATCCCACTGAGGTGGGGTGGCCCAAAAGAAAAAACTGAAGTTTCTCCTTTTAAATTTAGTAATATATACAGGAGAAGGGGTTACTAGCCCCTTGCTCCCGGCATTTTAGTCGCCTCTTACGACATGCATGGCTTACAGAGGAAGAATTCTGTTCCACTTCCCCATGGAGATAAGAGGAAATAAACAAGAACAAGAATTAGAAAGAAAATAGAAGAAAACCCAGAGGGGTGTGTATATATATGCTTGTACATGTATGTGTAGTGTGACCTAAATGTAAGTAGAAGTAGCAAGATGTACCTGAAATCTTGCATGTTTATGAAACAGACAAAAGACACCAGCAATCCTACCATCATGTAAAACAATTACAGGCTTTCATTTTACACTCGCTTGGCAGGATGGAAGTACCCCCCTGGAAGGTTGCTGTCTACCAACCTACTACCTACAGTTATCTAATTGTTTGTTAGTATTTTCATACCTTTCATACTTTACTTTACAGCAAAACTTTTATTGTTCCGGACATTCAATCAACTAATATCTGCTAACATACAAAATTCTTTCCCCTTGTAATGCGTTCAACGAATCTACATTAGACACTGTCTCCACATTCCAACTAAAATAATGTAAAACAATAAAAGAATCCAATTTATTCTTTGTATAACAGTGTGGACAAAGATACTAATCTACTGACCCGTGTCCATTTATGGTGCCCAATGGAGAAATGACTTATGGCAGACTTGCCGAGGCCCAAGAATGCAGTGTTCACCTCCATGTCGTGCAGAGGATCAGATCGTCGTCTCTCTCCTCGAGGTAGAGGCCCGTGACGGTTACAACTGCTTATACTTGGCCCACTTGTACCTTGGTTTCTGAAAAATATAATACATTCATCTCTAAATTTATTTAAACCTTTGATGACATACAATTAAAACTTGACTTAGTAAGGAAAATGTGCGTACTTTTCAGAATTGCTTGAAAAAACACAGTACAGTGGTCCCCCGCTTTTCGTAGTTCCCGGCAATCGTAAAATTTGCCGATCATAGGGGTATTTTCGTATAAACATGGACTCGCTTTTCATAGATTGACTCGCGAGTCGTAGTTCGTCCGAGACGCGTACGCACGGCGTGGGCCAGGGTGGCAGCCAGTCTGGCATTGTTTACCAGTGAGCGAAGGTCCCCTCGCGTGCTCCAGCGAAATATTTCATAATATTCCATTTATTTTAGTGCTTGCAAGTACTAAATAAGCTACCATGGCTCCAAAGAAAGCTCCTAGTGCCAAGCCTGTGGTAAAGAAGGTGAGAAATACGATTGAATTTAAGAAAACCATCATTGAACAATATGAAAGTGGTACAAGTGTGGCGAAACTATCCAGGATGTATAAGAAACCCTACACAACCTTATGTTCCATAGTGGTCAAGAAAAATGAAATAAAGGATGCTGTTGTTGCAAAGGGAGTAACTATGCTGACAAAAATGAGATCACCAGTACTGGAAGAGGTTGAGAGGTTATTATTGGTGTGGATAAATGAGAAACAATTAGCAGGAGATACTCTTATGACTTCGTTTATTTGTGAAAAGGCTAGGCAGTTGCATGAAGATTTGGTAAAGAAATTGCCTGCAAATAGTGGTGAAGTGAGTGGATTTAAGGCCAGCAAAGGCTGGTTTGAGAGGTTTAAGAACCGTACTGGCATACACAGTGTGGTAAAGCATGGTGAAGCTGCCAGTTCGGACCACAAGGCGGCTGAAAAATATGTGCATGAATTCCAGGAGTACAGAGGCTGAAGGACTGAAACCTGAACAAGTGTTCAATTGTGATGAAACAGGCCTCTTTTGGAAGAAAATGCCAAAGAGGACCTTCATTACACAAGAGGAAAAGGCAATGCCAGGACATAAGCCTATGAAAGACAGGCTGACGCTAATGTTCTGCGCTAATGCTAGTGGGGATTTCAAAGTGAAGCCATTACTAGTGTACCATTCTGAAAATCCCAGAGTGTTCAGGAAAAACAATGTTATGAAGAGTAAATTGTGTGTGTTTTGGAAATCTAATAGTAAGGCATGGTCACGAGGGAAATTTTCCTCGAGTGGTTCAATGAAGTGTTTGGCCCTAGTGTGAAGGAGTATCTCCTGGAAAAGAAATTGGATCTCAAGTGCGTACTAGTAATGGACAATGCACCTGCTCATCCTCCAAACTTGGATGACCTAATTTTCGAGGAGTTTGGGTTCATCACAGTAAAGTTCTTGCCCCCGAATACCACTCCTCTCCTCCAACCCATGGACCAGCAGGTTATTGCAAACTTTAAAAAACTCTACACAAAAGCAATGTTTCACAGGTGCTTGACTGTGACCACAGACATTCACTTGACCCTAAGGGAATTTTGGAGAGAACACTTCAGCATCCTCCACTGCATAACCCTTATAGGTATGGCTTGGGAGGGAGTGACTACCAGGACTTTGAACTCTGCCTGGAGAAAATTGTGGCCAGATTGTGTCGACAAGAGGGATTTTGAAGGATTTGGGACTGACCCTAATGAGCCTATGTCTGTTGTAAAATCAATTGTGGCACTGCGGAGTTCCATGGGGTTGGATGTGAGTTTGGAGGATGTGGAAGAATTGGTGGAAGACCACAATGAAGAGCTCACCACTGAGGAGCTGCAAGAGCTTCAGCAGGAAGAGCAACACATCGCAGCTCAGAATCTTGCTGCAGAGGAGGAGGAAGAGAGATGGAAGAAGGTGCCTTCTTCAGAAATTAAAGATATTTTTACTATGTGGGGTAAGATGGAAAGCTTTATGGAGAAACATCACCCTAACAAGGTTGTTGCAAGCCAGGTTGGCAACATGTACAGTGACAAAGTCTTGGGCCATTTTAGGGAAGTGTTAAAGAGACGCCAGAAACAGAGCTCTCTCCACAGTTATTTTGTGAGACAGGACTCCAGTGACTCTCAAGGTGGTCCTAGTGGCATTAAGAAACAGAGAAGAGAAGCAACCCCAGAAAAGCAAATGGTACCTGAGGTGTTGATGGAAGGGGATTCCCCTTCCAAACTATAAACAATCCACTCTCTCCTCCTCCAGTCTCCCATACACTAAGAAGAATCTCCAATAAAGGTAAGTGTTATGCTGTTAATGTTTCATTCATCATTTCCCATTGTATTGTTTATGTACTACATGTATATTTCATTTTAAAAATTTTTTTGTTTTAATACTTCTGGGTGTCAGGAACGGATTAATTGTATTTACATTATTTCTTATGGGGAAAATTGATTCGTAAATTGTAAATTTCGTTTATAGTAATGGCTCCAGGAACGGATTAATTACGAACAACGAGGGACCACTGTACATAAACATTAAAGAGCATGACTATAAAAATTACATGATCAATAAGTTATGTATATAAATTAACATACAATATACTATACAGTACTTCACTCCCTTTCCTTGAAAACCTCAGAATTTTTTTTTTTTTTTTTTTGGGTGGGAGACGAGGTGACAAGAGATCATCCAACGAAAGTCCAATACTGTACCTTGTTAGGGAGTCCCAGTGGTGCAACGCAAGAGATGTTAGTGTTTCTTCAAGGGCTGCCCACAGTGTTGCAGATGTCACCCGCACGGCACCGATGGCCCATCGCTCACTGTACTCCCTCCCACTGTTGTCTGCTCCATCGTCCCCATTAGGCCCATTGCTTCCATCACCATCAGGAATTCTGTCCAGGTCTAGTCCTTCAAGCCATACTGAACATGTGCATTCACTTCGATCTGAAAGTGCAGACATATGTATTTATACATCTGAATATTAAGCCATACAATTGTTTTTTAACTCACTGGCTGTCTCCCACCAAGGCAGGGTGACCCAAAATCTAAACACTTTCACCAACATTCACTATCACTGTCTTGCCAGAGATGCACAGATATGACAGTTCAGATATCCCTCCAAACAGCAAATATCCCAAACCCCTCCTTTACAGTGCAAGCACTGTACTTTCCTACAAAATGTATTTTTGATAAATATATGTGCATTCACCTAGTCATGGTTGTGGGGATCAAGTTCTGGTTGCTGGGCCCTGCTTTTAATCATTAATCACTTACTGACCCCATGTTGAAAATTCATCCTTATACCTCTGAATAATTTGAACATTTCAGCACTATCTATTTGCCTCCCAAACTCTTAGTCCCTTTACTCTCAATCTATCAAATTTGGTAATACCAGTAAATAACTTTTATATAGTAACTGCTTATTTGAACTTGTAAAGGTGGGGCTCTGGGGTTTGGGCCAATATTTTAACTATCGAAAGATCGACATGAATTACATTTTTATCAACTCAAACCCTGTATATAATAAAAACCACCATGGTGGTAGCTGGCTCATTCCAATTCTTTATTACTCCTAAGCTTAAATTTCTTTCCTGATAGCTCTTGACTTGACTGAGTGTTCAGTTTCTATGTCATTTTGGTGTGGCTCCTCCCTAGCAGTGTGTCTGTTTGCTCTCTCAGTGACCCAGAGCATTTTGTACAATGTGATACCACAATATACACAACTGTGCACTTCTTCATTGTAGTTTAACCCTTAACCCTTTGACTGTTTTCGACGTATAAATACGTCTTACGAGCCAATGTTTCTGACGTATATATACTCAATAATTCTAGCGGCTTCAAATCAAGCGGGAGAAAGCTGGTAGGCCCACATATGAGAGAATGGGTCTGTGTGGTCACTGTGCACCACATAAAAAAATCCTGCAGCACACATTGCGTAATGAGAAAAAAAAAACTGATCGTTTTTTTGGAATAAAACGCCGACTTTGAGGTGTATTTTCGTATAGTATTTATCGTTGTATTTGCATTTTCATGGTCTTAGGTGATAAAATGGAAAACATATTACAGAAATAGAGATGATTTTCATTACTTTGACGATGAAAACGACCTTGAAACTGAGCTCAAAGTAGCGGAAATGTTCGATTTTTACCAATGTTCAGGAGTAAATAAATCACACCACACGTCCAATACACATCAACTGGAGAGTCTAATATTCTTTCACTAGTGCACTGATATTATTTATACCATTTTTACAATAATGCAGTAGTCTGCATAACAGTAAATTTTGTATTTTTTTGTATGAATAAAAAATCAAAATAGAAAGCAATAATAATATAAGAGGGGCCTAGAGATGTGACTAATGAACAGAGCATATGTTATTTTAGTGCCACGAATGTCTACCTTGTTTATTCTGGACCCTATTTTGAAATTGGCATCTTTTTTAGTTTGCATGAAATTGGCCAAATTGCCAATTTCTGACCACCATATTGGGTAGTCCAAATTAGTAAATGGGAGGTTTCTTGTACTCAGCTAATAGATAAAATGGAGTTCTAAAGAAATAGCTATGAGTTTGGTCAACTGGAACAATGGAATTGGCTGAAAATAGGGCTCAAAGTCAGCGAAATCGCCGATTCGCATATATCGCCGAGACCGCTAACTTCGCGGGAGCATAATTCCATGAGTTTTCGACAAAATTTCGAACTTTTGGTGTCATTACCACCGGGAAAAGATTCTCTAACATTTCATAAGAATTTTTTTTTTTTTTTTCAAAAATTAAGCGACATAGAATGACAGTTTCAGAGAGGGGCCTGAAACAGTCAAAGGGTTAAACGGTCCAAACGTATATATACGTTCACGTGCGTAGCGCCCCAAACGTATATATACGTTTTCTTTGTCATTCATTCAACATTGCCACAATAAGCCTGAGTCACCTAGACATGAGAGAATGGGTGTGTGCACTCACTGTGTTCCATATTAAAATAATTGGGGATGCCTGGGTACCATATGCTCTTTTTTTCCTTTTAAAAGAAAAGATTTTTTTTCCTCCAAAAATTTGGGGCGCTACGCGAGTGAACATGTATATACGTTTCGACCGTTTAAGGGTTAAACCTGTTAGTTTCACCACTAGTCTGACAACATTCCTTTTAACTTAACAGTGCATACTCAAGAGCTAATACACATATGAAGAGTGACCTGATGGAGTCCTTGCTTAGATTTCTGAAGATTATCCTAACATTTGTCAGCCTAGCATATCCTGCTCATGTTATTATGTTTATGTGCACTTCACAAGATGTCTGGTGTAATATATGCTCATTATTGGATTCATCAAGTTGCTCCATTTCTTGGTGGAAGTTGTCTCTCCATTCTCCTTTCCAGTGATACAAATTTAATTTCCTTAAAATAATTAAGGGCTCTTGATCCAAAGAACTACAGCTTCCCTCCCCATCCTTGAAACAAGCCTGATTACTTTCCATTCCCTACTGAGTCCTTGAAAATAGGTAACAGAAGCTTGGCCACAAAACATTGTTTCTGTCTCCTGATTAGAAGACAAAGGATCAAGCTTTCATTACCTCTGGCGAGTGACCCACAGGATTTAGCACTTCCCATAAATATAAAATTAGTGAATGGATACTATTCATACATCAATATATCCTGAGACAAATTCATGGTTACCACAACATTGTATTAAACAAACTGTGGCCATGATGACACTAAGGATTCTGGATTTGAAGAAATCAACGAGACCGATGTAGCGGGATTGCTGTAGTGTCATGTGATCTCCTTACTAACGAAGCAATGCACCCTTTAACTTAAACAGAGAGCATGGGGTTACCAATAATTTAAGTAGTAATGATATCCAGGTTAACCTACCTTAACCTAGCATAACACACTGTATGCGAGTTTTGATGAAACTCAAATTGTGCACAAAATGAAGCATTGTAATGCATGTGAAAACAGTTTATTAGGATGACTGAATAACCAAGATTTGATGCAGCTTAAACAGCAAGACATAAAAGTTACCTGTAAAGATTTATTACTGATGTGCATGGCTTTACTATTCCGTATGCTGCATTAAAAATAGTAAATGAATGAGCTGCATTGGGATTTGAAATAAAAATTATGTGGCTAATTATAAACAATAACAATAATACATACTCGAGCTAGAGACCAGAGCCATCGCCGCTGAAGATGCAAGACTGAGAAGTCTGACATTATGACTGATTAGCGCCGGAATATCTAACCCAGCATGATTGAGTGCTGCTAGCATGTCTGAGTTGGTGGCAGACACAGCCAGAGCAAGTGGTGTGGTGCCCTGATGGTCTGGACCACCAGCAAGCCGGTGCAACAAGTTGGGGCCATCTTCCATTGCTAGTAAGTGTTGCAACAAAACCTCCACACAGTCAACTTCACCTGATTTTATGGCAGCATGCAAGTAGTTGCAACCATCCTAGAAGAAAAAAACTATTTTATAGCAACATACAAGTAGCTGCAACCATTTTAGAAGAAAAAGCTTATACAGTGGACCCCCGGTTTACGATATTATTTCATTCCAGAAGTATGTTCAGGTGCCAATACTGACCGAATTTGTTCCCATAAGGAATATTGTGAATTAGATTAGTCCATTTCAGACCCCCAAACATACACATACAAACGCACTTACATAAATACACTTACATAATTGGTTGCATTGGGAGCTGATCGTAAACCGGGGGTCCACTGTAATTTATGGAAGCATGTAATTACAGTAGGACCCCGCTTTATGGCGTTTCACCTTACAGCATTCCGCTAATACAGACATTTCAAATTATAACTAAAACTCGCTATACGGCTCTCCCCACCTGACTTTCTAATACGGTCACCGCACCCCACCCAGTTTGTTTACATTCTCTGCAAGCACCACATCTCTCCATTACGTGTGGAAACTTTCCAAAATTTCAAGTGTTTTAAAGTTATTTCATGTTTTATATATACTCTGATAATTATACTTATGTGTGCATGTACCTGAGTAAACACACTGTACTGGCATCCAGGTACACATTAAAATCACTAAGAGTGACTTCGTCTTGAGGATGCCATATTAATAATGATGATAATAATACGCAATAATGATCACTCTGAGGTGCATTAAATGTCGTATATTATGTTAATATAAACAATTTCATTAATCCATCTATGATATTTTTTCATAATTATATAATAAACACACTACATAACTTTTTTTTATTTTCAGCAAGTCGGCCATCTCCCACCGAGGCAGGATGACCCAAAAAGAAAGAAAATCCCCAAAAAGAAAATACTTTCATCATCATTCAATAATTTCACCTCACCCACACATAATCACTGTTTTTGCAGAGGCACCCAGATACAACAGTTTAGAAGCACATATAAAGATATACAACATATCCCTCCAAACTGCCAATATCCCAAACCCCTCCTTTCAAATACAGGCATAGTACTTCCCATTTCTAGTACTCAAGCCCAGCTATATAAAAACAACTGGTTTCCCTGAATCCCTTCACTAAATATTACCCTGCTCACACTCCAACAGCTTGTCAGGTCCCAAAAACCAATCGTCTCCATTCACTCCTATCTAAAATGTTCATGCACACTTGCTGGAAGTCCAAGCCCCTCGCCCACAAAACCTCCTTTACTCCCTCCCTCCAACCTTTTCGAGGATGACCCCTACCCTGCCTTCCTTCCCCTACAGATTTATACGCTCTCCATGTCGTTCTACATTGATCCATTCTCTCTAAATGATCAAACCACCTCAACAACCCCTCTTCAGTCCCTCTGACTAATAATCTTATTTACTCCACACCTTCTCCTAATTTCCACACTGAATTTTTTGCATAATATTTACACCACACATTTGAGCAGAAGTTTGTGGTTACAGGAAAGTGGGTGCGGGAGGGATGAAGAGCAATTGGTGGAATGATGATGTAAAGAGAGTAGTAAAGGAGAAAAAGTTATCATATGAGAGGTTTTTACAAAACAGAAGTGATGAAATGAGGGAAGAGTATATGGAGAGAAAAAGAGAGGTTAAGAGTGGTGAAGCAATGTAAGAGAGCAAATGAGATGTTATCAACAAATTTTGTTGAAAATAAGAAAAAGTTTTGGAGTGAGATTAATAAGTTGAGGAAGCCTAGGGAACAAATGGATCTGACAGTTAAAAATAAGGAGAGTTATTAAATGGAGAGTTAGAGGTATCAGGAAGATGGAGGGAATATTTTGAGGAATTGTTAAATGTTGATGAAGATAGGGAAGCCATGGTTTCCTGTACAGGGCAAAGAGGAATAACATCTTGTAGGAGTGAGGAAGAGCTAGTTGTGAGTGTGGGGGAAGTTCGTGAGGCAGTGGGTAAAAATGAAAGGGGGTAAGGCAGCTGGGATTGATGGGATAAAGATAGAAATGTTAAAAGCAGGTGGGGATATAGTTTTGGAGTGGTTGGTGCTATTATTTAATAAATGTATAGAAGAGGATAAGGTACCTAGGGATTGGCAGAGAGCATGCATAATTCCTTCGTATAAAGGCAAAGGGGACAAAAGAGAGTGCAAAAATTACAGAGGACAATGAAAGTGTTTCTTCTTTTTGGATCACCTTCTGCCTCAGTAGAAAACCACTGATGTAGTAAAAAAAAAAAAAAAAAATTGGCAGCAGGGAAATGGCACTTTATACTGGCAATAAAATGTGTTACTAATTGCAGAACAAGACAAGCATGCTTATTTACATGAATATTTTCTTAAAATCTGTACAAGTTGCCACAAACAAGTGAAACCAACATAAACAGATTTTTTAGCTTAAAATTATTATTGACACATTAAAGCCTGCATATCTGCTTTCTCTGTCTCTATCTCTTTTGTTCTAATTATGAAGGGGAATACGTGGACATGATTTCTAGCTGACCATTATGGTGATCAGCAAGAATTCAAAATATTCGCTTCCCTCTTCAGTGAAAGGCAAGAAATAAGCAGATACAAATAAAGAAGAGCTCAACTATACTTACCAGCTACATGGTTTAACACAAACTGCGGTACTGTACAGGTAAACATGTTTAGAGGCGAATTCAAAAAATCTAAGTTACAGTCTTTAATGGAGTTAAATCTCCATTACAAACCAAAATATTAACTGAGAGTATCAAACAAATTAATGCAGTATAATAGTAAACTGTACCTACCTTGGTGGTGTGTTCTAGGGAATGAGGAAAGCTAAGGAGGGCAGCAGCAGCCGGGTTGCAGGCGTACAGCAGCGCTAGGTATGTGGGTGTGCGACCGTCGTCATCCTCAGCATTAACGCTGGCACCGCATCTCACAAGCACCGGCACCGACCTGACACATCGCATGCTATTACTACTAGGCATAATACGTTAAGAACACAAAGGCACAATACCGTGACTAGAACAATATACAAATAACCCTGCACATAGGAGAGAGAACCTTAATGACAACATTTCAATCTAACTTGAACCATTAATTAGTCAGTTTTCAATCTAACTTGGACTATTAACTAGTCACAGTGTGACTAGTTAATGGGTTATTTGTGTACATACTACATTATCATCATCCCCTACAACTTACAATCAAACCAACTTCCACTCATTCAAATATAATTCAAATGTTGGAGAATAGATTACTACTGTATTCACAGGAGATTACTTAACCTACAATGGTCATACAGCACCTGGGGAGAGGGAAGCAATCAAGTTTGATTCACTGGGAGGGTAAATCCAATTCTCTGGATCAAGAGCCCCTTACCAGCATCAAGACACGAGAAAGGATAAACAGAGGGATGGACAGGAGGTTTGAGCCGTGTTTATTCATAGAGTCATTTATTACGACTTAACCTGAGTTCATATGCTCGACTGAAGTCCCCCTTCAAGAGAGTGCCTTGATGCTGGTGAAGGGCTCTTGTTCTAAGGAGCTTGAGCTGCCTTTCTCTTTTCTTTCTAGAAGAAAAAATCCATTAATGATCCATCTGAGTTTTCTTCTATTTTCTTAATAGTTCTTGTTCTTATTTATTTCCTTTCATTTCCATGGGCAAGTGGAGAAGAATCCTTCCTCTGTAGGCCATGGATGTTGTAAAATGCAACTAAAGTGCCAGGAGCAAGGGGTTAGTAACCCCATCTCCTGTATAAATTACTACATGTAAAAAGAAAAAGTTTCTTCTTTTTTCAGGTCACTCTGCCTTGGTGGGAGATGGCTGCTGCATTAAAAAAGAAAAAAAATCACTTTTCATCCATGTACAATTTACTGTACGTACTTTTTCATTCAACATTTTCAGACATACTCAATAAACACAATGCCAACAAGTGGTAAAAAGGAACTGAATGCCTTTTTACCACTTTTACCTGAATGGTACAATATTTCACTCAGCAGTGAGCGTCATCAATTACTGTACAGCTCTCCTGTGCTTTACGAGGATTCTCTATGTGAATTTGCTATTATACAATGTCCTATATACGTACTGCATATGATTTATGGTTGCTATATGTGATCAGTATGGTTTCCAAAAGGTCTGAAGATTATTTTTGTGTGTCATTAAGTGTTAATGACCTGAAATAAATCTTTGACTTTTAACTTTGAATGAGCCTAGTACAGATGCCAAGGGCCTGCAACATTTCTACAGCATTAAATGACAGACACATGCACTTGATACCGCCTATTCATGGTGAAACATTGTACTATTAAAGACTAATACATAGTTCTCTTTTTACCCTCTTGAGATATATCTAGCCATTTACCTTCATTTCTCAATATTAGACATGCTGTTAAATTACTAGACCATTCACTCTGAAACATTACACTAACAAGGATTACTAGAGGACAGACAAAGCAGGCCACTCACTTGTTATCATGGCTTGGGTTTCAGGTCTGGGTTTGGAGCCACTGGTGAGAAGGCAAGCACAAGGAGTCAAGAGAAAGGAGGAAAAGAGTTAGTGGCAAACTCTAGCAGTTTCACTAAAAGTTGAAATACAGTAAACCCTCGATATAATGAACTGATAGGGAGGAGCAGGTAGACAGTAATGACAACTGTGGATGATACAGAAGAGTTTGTTTTGCCATAGCAGTAACAATAATGGACAATTCCCTAACCACTAGACTTTCTCTGTTGTTTCAGAATCAATTTATCCAGCAGATTTTGTTTCTTATTCTCGAAGTTTGCTGTATAGATATCCATTATATCAGGTTTATTGTACATCATTTCAACAAGTGGATAAAGAAACATCACCAGAGCAAGAAAATACACAGGTACCTTTATTGTGAAAACATCTTGCTCTATGTAGAGCTTTATTATGTTAAGTGACAAAGCAAATCATTGTCACAATACAAGTGCACTCTGCACCTGTGTTTTTCCCTCATTGCTGTCAGCAATATAATTTGTATCCATCACAGCAATAGGTAAGATTTTCCTTTGTTGGCAGTGGTTCAATACTTGTGTAGTATATAATATGTGCTAATACCTTATATGTACCATCCCTTGTCCATCACTCCATCACACTCGAGTTACGTGACTCCCATTTGAACACCACCCGGCTGGCCATAGACTGAGTCAGTCTAGTCAAGGCAGGCATGCAAGGCGGATGTATCAGAAAGGCTGGGCTCCATCTTTGTTCACCAATACACAATAACAGTCTCACCTCTTAGAGTTTATTGCTACCTTCACTCTTCCCCCACAATGAACCCAACAAATGGATGGACAAGGGATGGTACATACATGGCATTGGCACATATACAGTATACTACAAAAGTATTGTACAATTGACAATGAAACCACCTTGCTTACTCAAGGTACTGCACTCTATGGTGTAACCTCAAGAATATAAAACCCTAATACATTATACAATTTCAACAGTTTCCTCAATATTCCAGGAATCGCAGCTCCCTCTGTAGAGCCAAGATTTTCCTGTTGATTTAATGCTGACTGGAAAATCAGTGCAGCGTCCGAGAACAGGTCGACCATCACTAATCCAGCATCTTGGGATCTGTAGGGTGCCAAGTTAGTGATTTTTGCTGGATCACAGGGTGGTTAGGTTAGAATACATTTAACCTAACAGCTAACCACCTCATCCTACCTTTAAAATACCCTGTAAATCCGGATTAGTGATTGCCGGAGCAGCGATGGCCGACCTGTACTCCAATGACTGGTTGCCAAATTTTAAACATGGGAATTGCATTCACTGGATAAAGGTTTGTGGTGAGTAACTGCTTATCAGCAAAGCTGCTCAAGCACACAGCCAATCTCAATTTGACAAAGATACTGAGATTCAGGAATTGGTCTTCATCAAACACACAATGCAGAAATTGGGCAAGTGCCTGCACTCTGAATAACAGGTGGGGGATGTTGCACCTTGGAGCATTATCTGAATTAGTGATGCTTGTGTAATTCTGGAAACAGCCAGAGAGTGGGATGGTGAATCTGTCCCCTCTTTTGCACTACTCTAACTTGCTGGGAACCAAAGATGTTAAACAATAAAGAGTAGAAGAGACTGGTAGAGTATAATAAGGACACTGTCACCATGTGATGTACTTATGGATAAATGAGAGGTTACTGCATGAAAACAAGTAGACAAGTTGGCAGGTCTCACATGAGCAAATGATGCTGGCAGGAACAATTACAATTTACTTGTAATAGGAAAAGATGCTAATCCTCAAGCAATTAAAGATGGGAATTATTTCTTTCACAATTTAATACTTGACACTAAAAAATCATATCAATCCATTAGTGCTGGAATCAAAACAGATTAAATATAATATATTTATCTGTTCTGCTAACCTAATTTAGTTAGCTAGAAATATACAGTACCAGTAAAATGCAGTCAAAAATAAAAGCATTAACAAATTACACTGTAGATCTATTGTGTTGCTAAAAACCACACCCATGTAAAGATGGCATCAAAACCATGGCAACAATACTAGACTAAAGCCCTGCAAGTCTATACAGTACAGGTGCTCTTCAACTTACAATGGCTTGATTTATGATATTTCGACTTTATGATGGTACAAAAGCAATTACTTTGGAGATGAAGCTAAAGATAATTACCCAGCATGAAGATGGTAAGCTCGTAACTTTTATTCATTTATTTACTTTTCAATGCTGGTATTTAGTTACAGTAATTATTTATTTACTTATTCAGGGAGAGTAGTTATTTGTTTACTTATCTGTTTACCATATCATATTCAACCGATGATGGGTTCGTTAGAGCGTAACCCCATCGCAAGTCAAGGAGCACCTGTTCTAGCAGAATATGTGAACAAAATGTAAAAACTTACTGCCAGTTGTTCCCCTGGGCTGCAAGATGTAAGGCAGTCATCCCATCCACAGTGAGAGGTGTGGACACATCCAGAGGAGAGTGAGGAGGCTCCAGTTCCTCACCATCCATTGGGGTAAGCAGAATGGGGGGTTCACTGAGAGGTAAAGGTGGTGGTGGACCAGACGGGGAAGCAGATGACGGAGTGCAATAATGATAATTGACCGAAGCTAAGGAGGATTTCAAAGGAGTTAAATCTGGAGCCATACTGGTTAAAGGAGTAGATTCCAGCTTAGGCGTTAAAACTGTAGAGTACAAGGGCAATAATGGAGGTGGTGACGATGATGGCAATGGCGGCGGCATGAGTGAGGGAGAGTTGGAGGATGAGGAAAAGTGTGAGGATGAAGCAGTTACTGCTGCTACACAGGGCGAGGAGCTCGTTACAAAGCTGAAAGCAAGTGAAGTTGAGGCTAAAGGAGACACTGATAGTGATGCAATTCCTCCACTGTCTGTATTTGTTTTTGTGGGTTGAATAGGAGGAGAAAGAGGAGGCAGTAGTGGTGATGATGGTTCAGTAGAAGAGGGAGAAGACAAACACGAAGAGGAAATTGGGGATGGAGATGAACAAACAACTTGTGTACTTGGGGCGTTGGAGAGGTTACGAGCTAGGTTAGGTGAGGTCGGTACTGCTACGTTTGAGGAACCTGAAACACAAGATGGATAATATGTTAGTGTGCAGTGACGATAAATAATTTTCAACCTTATAAACCACAACTAAAGAAAGAATAACAAAATCTATTAAGACAGCCACTTCCCACCAAAGCAGGATAACCCAAAGAAGAAAAACACCTTCACCATCTTTCCCACTTAAAGTTAAAAAAAAAAAAAAAAAAGAGCTACAAAGATATATTACAATACACAATATCAATATTTCTGATGCCAATTACCAATGCACACTAAAATGACTATTTATACATCAATGAGAAGCAACAAAAGCTTGAAAAAATTTAAGTTACCTAAACAATAATTCAGTCAGAATGATACTGTACAATACTTTTAACATTAAATGGCCATATATATATAGTATATGTATATATATACATGATAAAAAAAATAAAATAAATATATACCATATATGCTGGCACATAACATGACATTTTAAGCATAAAAAGATCTCTCCAAAGGCTCAGCTAATATCCCAAATATAAAAGTGGCTGATACAAGGCAGAGGTGAAGATTAGGCCACGGCACATTACCAAGAGAGGGAAATGACACCACTAGCTTGTTAAATTAGACACACGTGCAACTCTTGGGTATCTTTATTGAGGAAACATTTCGCCACACAGTGGCTTCATCAGTCCATACAAAGGAGAATCTTGAAGAACAGGAGGAGAATGAGGACAAAGGATAAACTTGTTTATCCTTTGTATGGACTGAAGCCACTGTGTGGCAAAACGCTTCCTCAATAAAGATACCCAAGAGTTGCACATGTGTCTAATTTAACAACGTGTCGGTTCTTTGAACCATTCATCTACAACCACTAGCTTACTGATGCTGTCATGCTAGTACTCTAACTTGTGCCACAGTTAGAAGTTTTATTTGCTACTTCTTAGCTATTTTGTTTTTCTTTCTCAGATACACGTTTCTAATAAAAAGAATCTCACGTTTTATTAAAAACAGTACTTACAATACAAGGGGCATGAAGTCCATCCTGTCACAAACGTAAACCTTAACGGGACAACAGCTATCCAAGACATTGGATTTGACAGGCTATTAGGCTTCTATGGATAGTCCTTATTTGTTTTAAGCAGTTTTGCTACTGTGGTTGGATGCAAGCCACATCTACATGGCACGTAACAAAAATTCCAACTGAATTTGAGACTTTGTTTACTGTAACAAAGAAAATATAGAGTAAAAGAATAAGCTGTGTAAATTGTGATATTTTAAACTAGCAGAGTCAAAAATGGGAAAGGTCGACCTATTGGGCAAATACAAGCCAAAACCTGAATTAGCACCTCAAAATTTAAGGAGCTGACTTATACTCTGAGATGACTTGTATGCCAGGTTGACCTGAATGCCAGCATATATGGTAATTTGTTTTTAATGAACTGGCCATATCCCACCGAGGCAGGGTGACCTAAAAAGAAAAACAAGAGTTTTTCTTTTTAAATTTAGTAATTTATACAAGAGAAGAGGTTACTAGCCCCTGGTTCCCAACATTGTAGTCGCCTCTTATGACACGCACAGTAAATATAAGAAATAAATTACACACAAACACACATACACGCTCACTCGGGAAAGCCCTAAGCCTGCAGGAGCCACACAGCACCTATGGAATCCGAGGCAATCACATTCGACTCCAAGAATGAGCAAGTAGTTCCACACCCTCTGCATTAATGCTGTTATTTCACAATACAGCAAAATTTCAAAATGTTAAATACATAAGTAGCATTATACAACTTAATACTAGCCATTAATATATAATTCAACACTGCACACTGCACAGATGCCACATGGCAAGTATATATTGGACATACTGAACTGAAGGTAAAAACAGGACATTGTGAACCATTAAGGCCAGGGAAAACACTATCATCTTTGATCAAAGCAGTGTAGTGAGTACTTCTGATCAAAGTGCTATTGTTTACCTTTGATCAAAGCAGCATAATGGGTACTTCTGATCAAAGCAGTGTAATGGGTACTTTTGATCAGCATAATGAGTACTTTTGATCAAAGCAATGTAATGAGTACTTTTGATCAAAGCAAGTGTAATGAGTACTTTTGATCAAAGCAAGTGTAATGAATACTTTTGATCAAAGCAAGTGTAATGAGTACTTTTGATCAAAGCAAGTGTAATGAGTACTTTTGATCAAAGCAAGTGTAATGAGTACTTTTGATCAAAGCAAGTGTAATGAGTACTTTTGATCAAAGCAATGGGTATCTTTGATCAGTGTAATGAGTACTTTTGATCAGTGTAATGAGCACAGTTGATCAAAACAGTGTAGTGAGCACTTTTGATCAAAGCACTATTGTTTACCTGTGATCAAAGCAGTGTAATGGGTACCTTTGATCATAGCATCACAAGTATTTAACACAAGCTTTTTAGCACACATTCAAGCAATTACCTCCTTTAAAAAGAGACTAGAGTTGTTAATTTTGAATCGGGAATCTTTGTGCCCAAGCTCTGTATTCCATAGACTTAAAATAAATATTACAGATGATTATCACCCAATACAATTTTTTTTAAATGAAATGAAAACCAGAATTATTTGAACATTAAAATGGTATAAAATACCGACAGGTTGTTAGGTAAGACACATATGCAACAGTTAGGTATCTTTATTATGAAACGTTTCGCCTACACAGTAGGCTTCTTCAGTCAAGTACAGAAAAGTTGATAGAAGCAGAAGATACTTGAAGACGATGTAATCAGTCCATCACCCTTAAAGTTTTGAGGTGGTCAGTCCCTCAGTCTGGAGAAGAGCATTGTTCCATAGTATGAAACAATATGGAGAAGAATAAAGATACCTAACTGTTGCATATGTGTCTTACCTAACAACCTGTCGGTATTTTATACCATTTTAATGTTCAATCTGTCAGACACTGCAACACAAGGGTATCTTGGTACAGACCTGCAATCAACTTCGACAACTTCCACTAGTGAGAGGGGCTGGGTTTGAGAGGGACCTAACCTTTCAACATCTGAGTTCTTACCTCTCCTAGTGGCCTACGTCTCACCTCCTGGCGCTATAAAAGCTCCATCCTGCCACTTCTTCTCCATATTGTTTCATACTATGGAACAATGCTCTTCTCCAGACTGAGGGACTGACCACCTCAAAACTTTAAGGGTGATGGACTGATTACATCGTCTTCAAGTATCTTCTGCTTCTATCAACTTTTCTGTACTTGACTGAAGAAGCCTACTGTGTAGGCGAAACGTTTCATAATAAAGATACCTAACTGTTGCATATGTGTCTTACCTAACAGAATTATTTGAATTTGTTGCAGAAATAAATTCTCATAAGGTTACCTAAACCCTTGAACTGCGCACCTGCACAGCATCGTGTTGCTGTATGACCCACTGGGGAACTGCTCAACACTAGTAGAATACGTTGATAAATTAGACACATGTGCAACTCTTGGGTATCTTTATTGAGGAAACGTTTCGCCACACAGTGGCTTCATCAGTCCATACAAAGGAGAATCTTGAAGAACAGGAGGAGAATGAGGTAATCAGTCCCTCAACCTTGAGTCGATGTGGTCAGTCCATCAATTTTGAATAGATTGAATAGATTGATGGACTGACCACATCGACTCAAGGTTGAGGGACTGATTACCTCATTCTCCTCCTGTTCTTCAAGATTCTCCTACGTATGGACTGATGAAGCCACTGTGTGGCGAAACGTTTCCTCAATAAAGATACCCAAGAGTTGCACATGTGTCTAATTTATCAACATGTCGGTTCTCTGAACCATTCATCTACAAACTAGTAGAATACACAGACACACAATATGGGATGTGTTGAATTTTACTGACAAGTTTTGTCCACCAGGGACTTCAACTTTATTCATTTACTAAATGTCCAAGTTTAAATGTTTTATGCTTCTAACTGGTTTAGCACTTCTTTAAGTTAGGATTTTTTTTTTTTGGAGGGTTAGCTATTTACACAACTATTTGTAAAATCCTATGTAGATTTCCAAAGTTTATTACCTGGTGTTAATAAACCAGGGGTTAAATGATCGTATGAATTGATGAAGTCTATGGTGGACAGAAAATCATCTCATTGCAATTGCACTAACTGCCTGTGTTTTACAAAAAAAAAAAAAAAAACTGTGTACCATGTATATAAATGGTTACAAAAAAACACGAGACAAAAAAACAGATGGTTATGACAGAGAGGGGCGACAGTTCTAGAGTTAAATGATCATATGAGCACATCTACAACATAATTATTTTGGACACTTTCCTCAGAATCTAGCTTCAAACAATTATTATGAGGGACTCACTAAACCTGCAGGGGGGGCACACACTGTCTGCAGTACAGGAGGTAACCGGGTATGATCCATGGAAGGGAAAAGCAATAATAATTCCTAGGATCAAGAGATCTTCGGCACCAAGGCCAGGTTAGGCTGAAAGCATCACACAACAAGCATTACTGTAGATCAAGTCCCAAAAGCAAAAATATATATACACCCACACACGTATACACACACTGTCCTGCCTGAGCTGCTCTGCACCGAGGACGGTGGAAGGCAGCAGCAGCGCACATTATCTAAGCAAGCGCCAAGAAGGTTGGGGACTCGACACCTGCAAGTTTTAAATCTGTACCAAACTACCACATACAAAATACTGTACACACATTATATACAAAGCATAAATCTCACATTAAAAAACATTTTACACAGTCCTGTCATTTTTTAAATACAAAAAATAAAATGTTTAATAAAATTGCTAATACTACTTTATAAATACACTAATAAAGCAAGAAATTACTAAATTTATATAATGGATTTATATCATTACTTTGTATGTAAAAATCACATAATTAATTCTTATTATCATGTTCATAGTAAAGAGGTAATGGTGTGAGGGCTGTACAGTGCCTGGGATACAAGTTTGATTCATAAGGAAAAATAGCTCCAATTCCTATTGTCAAGAGCTCGTCACCACTACTAAGGCCCCTTCACTCCTGAAGGGATTGCTTAACATCCATATGATATTCACACAAATTTGAACAATAACATTTTCTCGACAAATTGTAAATAATTTTTTTCTTGGTTGTCTCTTGTGAATGAAGATTTGTAAGCAATATTGTCACATAAATAAGTATACCATACATCAATAAACACACAAATAAAATATATATGTAAAAATGCACATCAGCAAATCTAAACTACTTCAAATAAGCAACTACACAATGTTTACAAATAGTAACAAACCCTCAAATTGGAAACGAAGACTGGACGATATTTTGGTTCGTCCTAGGACTAAAATGTCACCAAATTTTAATTTCGCATTTGTGGGCTAAGTGACATCTG
Source organism: Cherax quadricarinatus (assembly GCF_038502225.1). NCBI lineage: Eukaryota > Metazoa > Arthropoda > Malacostraca > Decapoda > Parastacidae > Cherax > Cherax quadricarinatus. The sequence continues at coordinate 5,516,728 of NC_091374.1, read as the reverse complement.
TTTCAGCCACAGTACTGTGCTATTTATTCATGACAATCTTTGCTAGCTGACACACCATATAACTGTGTTGAACTCCAACATCAATATAGATATTTTAATAATAGCAACATAATAAAATTTAGCATTAAACCACAATGGGTCAACATTTTAATGATGATGTATGAGAGAAGCAAATTTTAAATTTCTACTTAAGCAGCAGTTCATAAGTGAAGGGAACAGTGGCTGATATTTACTATGTTGATATGAAAACAGGAAACAGACTCTCAATCTGAGACAATACTATAATCACTTTCATAAGCTATCATTAAATAGCTACAAATTGTGAAATGTGTGTGGGTTTTATTAATTATTTCCAAGTATATACTTATTCTGTTTGGTCTGAACTCACCCTGACCTTACTGCTTTTAACCCTTACACTGTCCAAACGTAGATCTATGTTCACGTGCGTAGCGCTTCGAACATCATTCTACGTTTTATTTTACGTGCTTTTAACCTTGGCACGATAGGCCTGAGTTGCCTAGACATGAGAGAATGGGTCTGTGTATTCAATGTGTGCAGTATGACAAAATTCGGGGATGCCAGGAAAAATGCGCTCTACATTTTAAACAAAAACTTTTTTTTCCCCAAAAATATTCAGAGCGCTACGCAAGTGAACGTAGATCTAGATTTGGACAGTTTAAGCGCTAACAGTCAGTCTTCATTATTTCCATTATATTTTATAAAATCCTTTACTGGTGAAATGTCACCTGAAAGTATTCTCTGATTAAGTCTTGCCATTTTAACATTTCTGTAAGCACTCTGTGCTCTGTTAATGTGTGTATGTGTACTCACCTATGTATGTATGTATGTAAGTGTGTGTGTGTGTGTGTGTGTTTTACTCACCTAGTTGTGGTTGCAGGGGTCGAGTCACAGCTCCTGGCCCCGCCTCTTCACTGGCCGCTACTAGGTCACTCTTCCCGTTCAATGAGCTTTATCACACCTCTTCTTAAGCTATGTATGAATCCTGCCTCCACTACATCATGTCCCAGACTATTCCACTTCCTGACAACTCTGTGACTGAAGAAATACTTCCTAACATCCCTGTGTGTGTGCATGCATGCATGCATGTGCATGTGTGTGTGTGTGTGTATACACAATACAATCACAGACAGAAAACTTAACAGTACAAAACAAGCCATGAGGGATGGAAATCTTCAGCTCAAGATCTTTCATACATCTCGGTGTGTCATCAGGAGCTATGCAATGTTGCAAGAATGTACCGATGTTGCCAACAAATGAATCTTACCTTCCCCAATACTGTACACATCATGGCTGCAAGATCTGGTGCACTGGGATATTAACAGTCGTACATTTACAAATGCTGCAGTCTTTACCATTTTGTATTTGTATGTTTTTAACATGGCACCCTACCTCGGTGGGAGATGGCTGGTATTAAAAAAAAAATTCTTTCTTCAGATGTTACGTAAGTGTGTTGTAAAGCACTCTAGCAAGAGGAGGTTAAGTACCGTGTCTATCTTGCTACAAGAAAAATAGGAAGACAGATAGACCAAATCACAGTACAGTGGACCCCCGCATAACGATTACCTCCGAATGCGACCAATTATGTAAGTGTATTTATGTACGTGCATTTGTACGTGTATGTTTGGGGGTCTGAAATGGACTAATCTACTTCACAATATTCCTTATGGGAATAAATTCGGTCAGTACTGACACCTGAACATACTTATGGAGTGAAAAAATATCGTTAACCGGGGATCCACTGTACTGTATAAAGAATTTTTTCCCTTTGAGTACTGTAACACCAGTACACACAGCTCATAAATACAGAATCGAGTTACTTTTCACTCTCAGTTCACTTGAAATTTCATGAGTGAAAACAGCAAAGACTAAAAATTTCAGGACTAAGTGAGAGAATTCAAATTGCATAAGGGATGGATCTGAACCCATGGCAAACCAGTCTTAAAACTTAAAGGCCGGCATAATTTCCTGAGTCATAAAACAGTTTATAACAGTAAAACCGAGTAAAAGGCAACTGAACAATGGTGCCCACATATGGAGGTTCCTATTGTGTGCTTGGACATACAAGAGGCAAGTGTGAGCATGTTAGTAGACAGAGTGAATGATTCCAGACCAGGCAGTGATACTTAGTCAATATTAAGATTATTGCACTCACATAATTTTGTCATCACCTAGTGTGCCATTATGCAAAAATCTTCAACAAGAAATAGAAAGTGGTTGTTTTGCATAGCGTGCTATACAATGAAGTTTTAGGCAGTGATCAAAATAGTATAAAGATCAATGAATAAGTCACAATACCATGGCTAGAACAATTCATAACTAACACACAAATTGGAGGACAATCACAGCCATCTTGGTGGTAGTTGAAGAAGGACCAAAGTATTGCCTGCTGAGTTTCATCTCCAATTTGTGGGTTAGTTGTCAACTGCAAAATTCACTATGACAACATTTTGATTATTAAAGCATTACTGGGCAAGCAATTAATTTCCTTTCACATGCACACTTCAATATCGCCTAGAATATGGAAACCCACAAGAGGTTGGACGTCCACTCTGCATGATGTTTAACCCGTAAACGGTCCAAACGTATATATACGTTTTTTCAACATTTGAAAGTATGTAAAAAAAGTAATCTTCTTTTTGTTTTTTTACATTTGAAAATATGTAAAAAAACTTTGATCTACTTTTTTTTTTTTTTTGTTACATTTGAAAATTTGTAAAAAAAACGTAGATCTACTTTTGTAGCACTACACATGTGAACGTAGATCTGCTTGGACAGTTTACGGGTTAATAAATAAGCAAATCACAATTAGCAAAAAATGTTTAGTATATGTACCTACAAAAAACAGGAAAGAAAAGTATACTCATTGGATGAGAAGCTGAATTATACAATACAGTAGAACCCCCATATCCATGGATTTGGTTTCCACGGTGTCAGTTATCTGTGGTTTACAGTAGCCTGAAAATAACCCTTAATTTTGCTTATGACCTCAAAGCAGAAAAGTAGTGATGCTGGCAGTTCTTCAAAGCCTAAGAGAAGCCGTGAAGCGCTTCCCATCACTAAAACAAGTGCTAATTCTAGACTCACTGTGCATAATTTATGAATTAAACATTATCATAGGTAAGTATATAAATGAAAAATGACTTATATATAGGGTTTGCTACTATCCACAGTTTCAGGTATCCACAGCAGGTCTTGGAATGTATCCCCTATGGATATTGGGGGGGCAACTGTACTGTGTTTCAGGTATAACATGAATTTAAACCAGACTTAGTTTAATAAGAACAATAGACATTAAATACATTTTTAATCAAAAATGATTTGGCTATTCATGAATATAGCTACAAGCTTAAGTAGGGATTATTATACTTAATAAGCAAACTCATAATTCATTACCAAAATAACTAATGAAGCTGGCAATAGAGCACTGTGGAGCAAGTAGGAGCAGCCAGGTAACTGATATGACTGTGATCAGTAAACCCAACAGACTACAACAATTATAAGAACAGTTGGAATAAATGACACTTAGATGCAGTGGATATTTTCATTAATGATAACTTTTCATCCATAAGAGACTTTGAAGACAGTAAAAAAAATGGTATGGTGATACCGACAAGATGTGGTAAAAGACACATATATACAGTTCAGGACATTTATTAGAAGAAATGTTGAGCCCCAAGTGTCTTCATGAGTCCTGAAGAAGCCACACGTGGTGAAACATTTCGTCTAATAAATGTCCTGACTTGTACATGAGTATCTTTTTCCACACAGTAGAGAATACATGGGAAATATAAGCAACTAATAATTATTGCCATTGTAGTCTTAAGTTAGGCTTCAGCTTGCCCAAAATGCTCTACATAACCACGGGCTTTCTGCATGCTCAACCAAATGTTAGCCATCTCTGTACAAACACTGTAGCATGTGGAAATAAATCTTTGACTCTGACTTGTCCAAAGGAATACATGCAAGAGAGTAACTCAGGTAGCAGCAGCAATGCAGGCTCCCAGATGCCTGGATAACTTGCAAGTATAGTGTGAGCTCAATGTACTGTGGACGTAAATCTGTCTCCATGTTGCAAGTTATACATGCATCTGCAGCTTGCATAACAGTCTAGAGCACACCCTGCAGTACTCCCATACATGGAGTTACTCTCCTGCACACCACCTTCCTTTCTCTATACAGGAGGGCCCCACTTTACAGCACTTAGCTTTACTGTGTTTTGCTAATGCAGTCATTTTCAGTTATGGTATAAACCTTGGTAATAAATACCGACAAGTTGGTTTAGAAAGACACGTAAGCAAACACTATAACATATTTATTAGAAAACGTTTCGGTCCTGGAACCTTGATCAAGGTTCCAGGACCGAAACGTTTTCTAATAAATATGTTATAGTGTTTGCTTACGTGTCTTTCTAAACCATTTTCAGTTATACCCATTCTTCATTTATTCAGACATCCTACAGGAAATATATTCACCACTCACTATAAGCTAAGAATGAAAACATTTTAAGGTAAGCAATGTGTGTACTGTATATGCATTTTTTAGGCCTAGCTCTATTGCTCACTTAATATATGACAGTGTAAACATGTTAATAGGCTTTTATATTAATTTAAAGTGAAAAAGTTTTTACTTTACAGCAGTAGCCCAGAACCTAACCTGCTGTATAGTAGCCCAGAACCTAACCTGCTGTATAGTAGCCCAGAACCTAACCTGCTGTATAAACAGGGCCTTACAGTAGCCCAGAACCTAACCTGCTGTATAAACAGGGCCTTACAGTAGCCCAGAACCTAACCTGCTGTATAAACAGGGCCTTACAGTAGCCCAGAACCTAACCTGCTGTATAAACAGGGCCTTACAGTAGCCCAGAACCTAACCTGCTGTATAAACAGGGCCTTACAGTAGCCCAGAACCTAACCTGCTGTATAAACAGGGCCTTACAGTAGCCCAGAACCTAACCTGCTGTATAAACAGGGCCTTACAGTAGCCCAGAACCTAACCTGCTGTATAAACAGGGCCTTACAGTAGCCCAGAACCTAACCTGCTGTATAAACAGGGCCTTACAGTAGCCCAGAACCTAACCTGCTGTATAAACAGGGCCTTACAGTAGCCCAGAACCTAACCTGCTGTATAAACAGGGCCTTACAGTAGCCCAGAACCTAACCTGCTGTATAAACAGGGCCTTACAGTAGCCCAGAACCTAACCTGCTGTATAAACAGGGCCTTACAGTAGCCCAGAACCTAACCTGCTGTATAAACAGGGCCTTACAGTAGCCCAGAACCTAACCTGCTGTATAAACAGGGCCTTACAGTAGCCCAGAACCTAACCTGCTGTATAAACAGGGCCTTACAGTAGCCCAGAACCTAACCTGCTGTATAGTAGCCCAGAACCTAACCTGCTGTATAAACAGGGCCTTACAGTAGCCCAGAACCTAACCTGCTGTATAAACAGGGCCTTACAGTAGCCCAGAACCTAACCTGCTGTATAAACAGGGCCTTACAGTAGCCCAGAACCTAACCTGCTGTATAAACAGGGCCTTACAGTAGCCCAGAACCTAACCTGCTGTATAAACAGGGCCTTACAGTAGCCCAGAACCTAACCTGCTGTATAAACAGGGCCTTACAGTAGCCCAGAACCTAACCTGCTGTATAGTAGCCCAGAACCTAACCTGCTGTATAGTAGCCCAGAACCTAACCTGCTGTATAGTAGCCCAGAACCTAACCTGCTGTATAGTAGCCCAGAACCTAACCTGCTGTATAGTAGCCCAGAACCTAACCTGCTGTATAGTAGCCCAGAACCTAACCTGCTGTATAGTAGCCCAGAACCTAACCTGCTGTATAAACAGGGCCTTACAGTAGCCCAGAACCTAACCTGCTGTATAGTAGCCCAGAACCTAACCTGCTGTATAGTAGCCCAGAACCTAACCTGCTGTATAGTAGCCCAGAACCTAACCTGCTGTATAGTAGCCCAGAACCTAACCTGCTGTATAGTAGCCCAGAACCTAACCTGCTGTATAGTAGCCCAGAACCTAACCTGCTGTATAAACAGGGCCTTACAGTAGCCCAGAACCTAACCTGCTGTATAGTAGCCCAGAACCTAACCTGCTGTATAGTAGCCCAGAACCTAACCTGCTGTATAGTAGCCCAGAACCTAACCTGCTGTATAAACAGGGCCTTACAGTAGCCCAGAACCTAACCTGCTGTATAAACAGGGCCTTACAGTAGCCCAGAACCTAACCTGCTGTATAAACAGGGCCTTACAGTAGCCCAGAACCTAACCTGCTGTATAAACAGGGCCTTACAGTAGCCCAGAACCTAACCTGCTGTATAAACAGGGCCTTACAGTAGCCCAGAACCTAACCTGCTGTATAAACAGGGCCTTACAGTAGCCCAGAACCTAACCTGCTGTATAAACAGGGCCTTACAGTAGCCCAGAACCTAACCTGCTGTATAAACAGGGCCTTACAGTAGCCCAGAACCTAACCTGCTGTATAAACAGGGCCTTACAGTAGCCCAGAACCTAACCTGCTGTATAAACAGGGCCTTACAGTAGCCCAGAACCTAACCTGCTGTATAAACAGGGCCTTACAGTAGCCCAGAACCTAACCTGCTGTATAAACAGGGCCTTACAGTAGCCCAGAACCTAACCTGCTGTATAAACAGGGCCTTACAGTAGCCCAGAACCTAACCTGCTGTATAAACAGGGCCTTACAGTAGCCCAGAACCAAACATGCTGTATAAACAGGGCCTTACAGTAGCCTAGAACCTAACCTGCTGTATAAACAGGGCCTTACAGTAGCCCAGAACCTAACCTGCTGTATAAACAGGGCCTTACAGTAGCCCAGAACCTAACCTGCTGTATAAACAGGGCCCTACAGTAGCCCAGAACCTAACCTGCTGTATAAACAGGGCCTTACAGTAGCCCAGAACCTAACCTTCTGTATAAACAGGGCCCTACAGTAGCCCAGAACCTAACCTGCTGTATAAACAGGGCCTTACAGTAGCCCAGAACCTAACCTGCTGTATAAACAGGGCCTTACAGTAGCCCAGAACCTAACCTGCTGTATAAACAGGGCCTTACAGTAGCCCAGAACCTAACCTGCTGTATAAACAGGGCCCTACAGTAGCCCAGAACCTAACCTGCTGTATAAAAAGAGGGCCTTACAGTAGCCCAGAACCTAACCTGCTGTATAAACAGGGCCCTACAGTAGCCCAGAACCTAACCTGCTGTATAAACAGGGCCTTACAGTAGCCCAGAACCTAACCTGCTGTATAAACAGGGCCCTACAGTAGCCCAGAACCTAACCTGCTGTATAAACAGGGCCTTACAGTAGCCCAGAACCTAACCTGCTGTATAAACAGGGCCTTACAGTAGCCCAGAACCTAACCTGCTGTATAAACAGGGCCTTACAGTAGCCCAGAACCTAACCTGCTGTATAAACAGGGCCCTACAGTAGCCCAGAACCTAACCTGCTGTATAAACAGGGCCTTACAGTAGCCCAGAACCTAACCTGCTGTATAAACAGGGCCTTACAGTAGCCCAGAACCTAACCTGCTGTATAAACAGGGCCTTACAGTAGCCCAGAACCTAACCTGCTGTATAAACAGGGCCTTACAGTAGCCCAGAACCTAACCTGCTGTATAAACAGGGCCTTACAGTAGCCCAGAACCTAACCTGCTGTATAAACAGGGCCTTACAGTAGCCCAGAACCTAACCTGCTGTATAAACAGGGCCTTACAGTAGCCCAGAACCTAACCTGCTGTATAAACAGGGCCTTACAGTAGCCCAGAACCTAACCTGCTGTATAAACAGGGCCCTACAGTAGCCCAGAACCTAACCTGCTGTATAAACAGGGCCTTACAGTAGCCCAGAACCTAACCTGCTGTATAAACAGGGCCCTACAGTAGCCCAGAACCTAACCTGCTGTATAAACAGGGCCTTACAGTAGCCCAGAACCTAACCTGCTGTATAAACAGGGCCTTACAGTAGCCCAGAACCTAACCTGCTGTATAAACAGGGCCTTACAGTAGCCCAGAACCTAACCTGCTGTATAAACAGGGCCCTACAGTAGCCCAGAACCTAACCTGCTGTATAAACAGGGCCTTACAGTAGCCCAGAACCTAACCTGCTGTATAAACAGGGCCCTACAGTAGCCCAGAACCTAACCTGCTGTATAAACAGGGCCTTACAGTAGCCCAGAACCTAACCTGCTGTATAAACAGGGCCTTACAGTAGCCCAGAACCTAACCTGCTGTATAAACAGGGCCTTACAGTAGCCCAGAACCTAACCTGCTGTATAAACAGGGCCTTACAGTAGCCCAGAACCTAACCTGCTGTATAAACAGGGCCCTACAGTAGCCCAGAACCTAACCTGCTGTATAAACAGGGCCTTACAGTAGCCCAGAACCTAACCTGCTGTATAAACAGGGCCTTACAGTAGCCCAGAACCTAACCTGCTGTATAAACAGGGCCTTACAGTAGCCCAGAACCTAACCTGCTGTATAAACAGGGCCCTACAGTAGCCCAGAACCTAACCTGCTGTATAAACAGGGCCTTACAGTAGCCCAGAACCTAACCTGCTGTATAAACAGGGCCTTACAGTAGCCCAGATCCTAACCTGCTGTATAAACAGGGCCTTACAGTAGCCCAGAACCTAACCTGCTGTATAAACAGGGCCCTACAGTAGCCCAGAACCTAACCTGCTGTATAAACAGGGCCTTACAGTAGCCCAGAACCTAACCTGCTGTATAAACAGGACCTTACAGTAGCCCAGAACCTAACCTGCTGTATAAACAGGGCCTTACAGTAGCCCAGAACCTAACCTGCTGTATAAACAGGGCCCTACAGTAGCCCAGAACCTAACCTGCTGTATAAACAGGGCCTTACAGTAGCCCAGAACCTAACCTGCTTTATAAACAGGGCCTTACAGTAGCCCAGAACCTAACCTGCTTTATAAACAGGGCCTTACAGTAGCCCAGAACCTAACCTGCTGTATAAACAGGGCCTTACAGTAGCCCAGAACCTAACCTGCTTTATAAACAGGACCTTACAGTAGCCCAGAACTTAACCTGCTGTATAAACAGGGCCCTACAGTAGTCCAGAACCTAACCTGCTGTATAAACAGGGCCCTACAGTAGCCCAGAACCTAACCTGCTGTATAAACAGGGCCTTACAGTAGCCCAGAACCTAACCTGCTGTATAAACAGGGCCTTACAGTAGCCCAGAACCTAACCTGCTGTATAAACAGGGCCCTACAGTAGCCCAGAACCTAACCTGCTGTATAAACAGGGCCTTACAGTAGCCCAGAACCTAACCTGCTGTATAAACAGGGCCTTACAGTAGCCCAGAACCTAACCTGCTGTATAAACAGGGCCCTACAGTAGCCCAGAACCTAACCTGCTGTATAAACAGGGCCTTACAGTAGCCCAGAAGCTAACCTGCTGTATAAACAGGGCCCTACAGTAGCACAGTACCTAACCTACTGTATAAACTGGGCCCTCCTGTACCTGGGTATATACTGCCCTTTCTCATACATTCTCTAATGACTCGATAATCACCCGCCCTTGTGAGACAAACATTGCCATTAATAAAGGCATCCATTGCATCCAACTACCATTTATTCCACCTTTTTGGTATTTAAATACCAGTCCAGTTCCAATTATAAAAAAGGCTTAGGTATGTTTTGAAGAATGAGGAAAAAGATTAGGAATATTTGTTCTGTTTATAAAACTTAAGTGTAGTCTGAATAATAAAGTAAATTATATCAATACATACAATACTAAGAGTTAGTCATTAGCTTTCTTATCCTGGAAATCACCCAAATAAAAACATTTCAACAAATTATTATTATTATTATCATAACTAAGCACTAAACCCATGATGTCAACAAAATATAAACAACACAAAGATAAACAAAAGTTAACTGTTGACTTAAATGTAAATGGCAATTTTATATACAGAATAGACCAGTTTTTGTCTTATTCTATATAAAGGGCTGGGTGGAATGCTGCCATTCAGATAGCTATCAGAAATGTGATGCTATTCATTTCTGGCAAGACAGCAGTTGAATGAGTGATGGTGAATGCTTTTCCTTCTTTTGGGTCACTCTTTGTGGGAAACAGCTGTGATTAAACAAACAGCTCACATCAAAAACAATACTGCCTACTTTATAATGTAGGGATAGATGAAATAAATAACTTACAAATATCTTTATACAAATACTACATTAATGGCTGAAGATTAAGTGTGCCAGGAAAGACATAGGGCAATTATTATTACCATTATTAGGGGGAAACACTAAACTTAAAGGTCATGTAGCACCTGTGGAATGGGCAGTAATCAAGCTGGATCCAAGAGAAGGGTGAATCCAATTCCTTATATTAAAAGACCTTCGCCTGAATCAAAATAAATCCCTTCCCCTTTGCAAAGGGCATAGATGATGTCCATTCCATACACTGCAATAACTAACAAATGGAACAATGAGACTGCAAGCATTCTAATTTCTGCAGTCACAACAGGGCCTGCATTTCTTAGTACTAGCATCATGTGGGAAAACATTAAAAAAAATACAGTACTGTTCCAGAAACCAAAAAAATGAAAACAGTGGTGATCAATATAAAACAAAAGAGCAAATACAGTTAAATGCCTTAGAAAGTGGACCATATTAAAGCGATTTCTGCAGAGACGTGAGCGTCAAACTGTATGTACACTGTACAAGCAGTCTGATGCTCAATTAGTAAATAGTCGCACTGTATATACAGTGTGACTAATTACACAGCACAAAACTAAGAGCCGAATGTCTGAGTGATATAAGCTGTAGAAGTCCAAAACAAAAGACAAAAACTTGTTTTACAGTGAATGCACACAATCCATAGTTGAATAACACATGGTGACAATAACCTGGTGTATTAAAACACAAATACTTGCACATACACACACACACACACATTTTCAAATCAACCCCACACTAGTTTTGCTTCCATGTCAGCTGTTTATTTATAAAACATTCAAAATATTGATGAATTTTGTAATGTATTCAGTAACCCTACCTTGCAGACAAAGACACACGTTACAGAAAATGCTATTAATGGAACAACAGCTCACTCCATAGAATTGTTTAGAGTAAAATGTCTCAATAAAAGCTTATGCTACAACTCGTGTCACTTTTTTTAATACTCCTTGGCTATACACCACTTCACTCACCACCGACTTGATTTAATTATTTTTTTAGATCAAAGAGGTTCTCTGGATACTTGAAGTGCCCACCATCCATGTTCTAAAGGCATTTTATTACAGTATAAGAAATACAGAAAGAACAAAAAGGCACAATACTGCGACTAGAACAATACACAAATAACCCACAAATAGGAGAGAGAAGCTTGTGACGACATTTCAGTCCAACTTGGACCATTTACATGTTGGTCAAAGTCGGACCAAAATGCCGTCACAAGCTTCTCTCTCTCTCTCCTATATGTGAGTTATTTGTGTACTATAAGAAATACAGTATGTGCTCTGTTAGATAGCATTGTGAGCACTGTGTAAGTTCTCAACCTTCATAACTATGGAGATGCACCAAACCCACAAGGGTCATACAGCACCCGGGAGAGGGAGGTGCTCTGGCTTTATCCAGACTATGGTAGATCCATTTATTAGATCAAGAGCTCTTCACCAGCATCGAGGCACCACTCCTCGGAGGGAAAGGCTTTCCACGCTTTCACTTCTTAATTCTTTTTGAGATTTTTTTTTTTTCCAAATTTAACACCAAAGCTAACTTTCAAAATGGCTCGGATCCCTTTATAGTGCATTGTGTAAATTTGCAAAAACCCAGGAACCCCTTTAAAAGCCTCATGCTCAAGATTAAGCCCGAAGCTATTGTTTTGCTACAAGTATCTAATGTGCTCTTGTTGACTAATGAAAACATAGTAGTGAAATATATGTAGTAGTAAAGAGTAGGAGAGAGGAAGAGGGAGGAGGAGGGGAGAGAAAGAGGGGAGGAGGGGAGAGAAGGAGGGGAGGATGAGGGAGAAGAGAGGAAAAGAGGGAAGGGAAGGAGGCAGAGGAGAAAGAAGAGGGGGAAGAGGAGAGGGAAGAGGAGGGGAAGGAGGAAGGGAGTGGAGGGGAGGGGGATGAGGGAGGATTAAGGGAAAAAGAGGAGGATGGTCAGAAGAGATTAAGGGTGACATAAGGGGAGTTGAACTGTACTGTAAAAGTAGTAGGAAGAATGGAGAGAAGAAACAGGAGAGGGAGGAGGAGGTAGAAGAGATCAAAGTAGGAGAAAAGGAGGGAGGGATGGATGGGTGGGAAGGAAGGAAGGAGCAGCAGCATCCCATATATAGCACACATACTAGGTATCGTCTTGCAGTCTCCACGTCACACTTGGACACCTTCCCATAAGTGCTTGAGCAAAATGGCAACACTCTGACACTCAGAAGACAAACAAGAACTTTCACTATTCTGTAACGACAATATAAATTATGTGAAGAATACAAAAAAAGTTCACCCACACAAGACACTCATATTACTTGAAATCAAGTACAGAACTGAATTATATTTATTTTGAATACATGAAGGGCAATGAAGATAATGATTATTATTATAATCACAGGGAAGTATAATTAGATCAAAGGTCTATAATACCAACAAATTGCTAAGCAAGATGTATGCAACACCTGGGTATCAAATGTTACACTTGTATCTTATTCATCATCAGATAGAAAGCACTAAATCCATATGGGCCTAATGAAATTAATGATAGCCTTAAAATATACATGAAGAATGGAAAAATATGAATTCTCACTGGTCTTACATGAGACGACAAAATGCATGCACATAACAGTTACAAAGAGCCTTCAAAATCATAGCATTCTATCTGCTACCACAAACATGTATAGCTAAAATTTTCTAAAAAAAAAAAAAAAGAGCAGTTTGTTTGGTCTTATACAAGAATTCCAAAATTCATATCCTAGTTTGATCATTTACAGAAGACAACAGTACTATTAAGCCAAAGTTAATGAAAAGAGCATCAAAATTTTTAATTATTATTATTACTAAATTCATAGGGGAAACTCTAAACTCATGGGGATTATACATGAAGGTAATTAGGTTTGCTTCAAGAAATGGGAGGGCAGTTCCACTTCATTAAATCAAGAGCCCTTCACCAGCATCAGAATCTGAAGCTATATCTACCAGTCTAAGGTCACAGTAAGAGATCTATGTGCATCAAAATAAATTTGCCTTAATAAGTCAGTCAGACTCATGAAATTGCAATAATACGATTGCAAATAAACCACAGAATGGGAAAGCGACTTGTAAAATTTCAGGACAGTACAAAGCCCAATGGCTTACACACTGGCCTGGAGTTTTACGGCTCACTTGCCATGGGTTCTAACTCCACCTGTTCCTTGGTTTGTAAGCCAGTAAGCTTTCCAAAGAATGAAGCTCTTCAATGGGTATGGGATTTAATATTGACAAAATAAAACAAATGACAATACTAACCCTGCTTGGTCTTAACATAAAAGATCTTGAATCCCTCTCATAATATACTTGACAAAACACTAAAATTTAGACATGTTAATAAAGTAAGAGGAAAAATTAAATGGAAAGGCATATGAGAAAATATTTTTGTGAAACACTAATTACTTATGTTGAAAATGGCATAAAATACCAACAAGTTGATGAGTAAGTCACATGTGCGACAGTTGGATATCTTTATTGTCGAAACATTTCACTTACATGGCAAGCTTCTTCATTTAGATACAGAGGAGAATGTAGTGTAGGCAGCTGGAATAGAGATGAGGTAAAGATGATGTAATCAGTCCCTTGGCCTGGAGAAGAGTTCAGCTCCAAGGTCTGGAAAAATATCATTCCAGACCATGGAGCTGAACTCTCAAGGAAATACTATATCATTCCAGATAATAGAGCTGAACTCTCAAGGAATGACACCATTCCAGACCATGGAGCTGAGCTCTTTTTCAGGATGAGGGACTGACCACCTCAAACTATTTCTCCAAGGTTATTGGACTGATTACATCATCTTTACTTTACCATTATTCCTTCCGCCTACAATGCACTCTCCTCTGCATTTGATGGTAGAAGCCTACTGCACAGGCAAAACATTTCAACAATAAAGATAACCAACCGTTGTACATGCATCTTACTCGTCAATATCTACCTATGTTTTACTCAATAACAAGAAAATGTGGAAAAAACTAGCTAATCTAAAATTTTGGGTACAGTACTGCTATTACCGAACAACTCAAAATTGGAAACTAAACAAATGATCCTTAGTATAGTCCAAATGCCTGTAGAGGGACAGCACTATTGACCAGTGACATACTTGACTCCAGCAATGTTTATCTTGGCTGCAAATAAGTAGTCTAAGAGATACAGTTAGCAACAAGTCTGCAATTACCATATTTTTCCAGTATGGTGCAAATGGATTTGTCAGTTAAAAATAGGAGAGGAGAGTTATTAAATGGAGAGGTAGAGGTATTGGGAAGATGGAAGGAATATTTTGAGGAATTGTTAAATGTTGATGAAGATAGGGAAGCTGTGATTTCGTGTATAGGGCAAGGAGGAATAACATCTTGTAGGAGTGAGGAAGAGCCAGTTGTGAGTGTGGGGGAAGTTCGTGAGGCAGTAGGTAAAATGAAAGGGGGTAAGGCAGCCGGGATTGATGGGATAAAGATAGAAATGTTAAAAGCAGGTGGGGATATAGTTTTGGAGTGGTTGGTGCAATTATTTAATAAATGTATGGAAGAGGGTAAGGTACCTAGGGATTGGCAGAGAGCATGCATAGTTCCTTTGTATAAAGGCAAAGGGGATAAAAGAGAGTGCAAAAATTATAGGGGGATAAGTCTGTTGAGTGTACCTGGTAAAGTGTATGGTAGAGTTATAATTGAAAGAATTAAGAGTAAGACGGAGAATAGGATAGCAGATGAACAAGGAGGCTTTAGGAAAGGTAGGGGGTGTGTGGACCAGGTGTTTACAGTGAAACATATAAGTGAACAGTATTTAGATAAGGCTAAAGAGGTCTTTGTGGCATTTATGGATTTGGAAAAGGCGTATGACAGGGTGGATAGGGGGGCAATGTGGCAGATGTTGCAAGTGTATGGTGTAGGAGGTAGGTTACTGAAAGCAGTGAAGAGTTTTTACGAGGATAGTGAGGCTCAAGTTAGAGTATGTAGGAAAGAGGGAAATTTTTTCCCAGTAAAAGTAGGCCTTAGACAAGGATGTGTGATGTCACCGTGGTTGTTTAATATATTTATAGATGGGGTTGTAAGAGAAGTAAATGCGAGGGTCTTGGCAAGAGGCGTGGAGTTAAAAGATAAAGAATCACACACAAAGTGGGAGTTGTCACAGCTGCTCTTTGCCGATGACACTGTGCTCTTGGGAGATTCTGAAGAGAAGTTGCAGAGATTGGTGGATGAATTTGGTAGGGTGTGCAAAAGAAGAAAATTAAAGGTGAATACAGGAAAGAGTAAGGTTATGAGGATAACAAAAAGATTAGGTGATGAAAGATTGAATATCAGATTGGAGGGAGAGAGTATGGAGGAGGTGAACGTATTCAGATATTTGGGAGTGGACGTGTCAGCGGATGGGTCTATGAAAGATGAGGTGAATCATAGAATTGATGAGGGAAAAAGAGTGAGTGGTGCACTTAGGAGTCTGTGGAGACAAAGAACTTTGTCCTTGGAGGCAAAGAGGGGAATGTATGAGAGTATAGTTTTACCAACGCTCTTATATGGGTGTGAAGCGTGGGTGATGAATGTTGCAGCGAGGAGAAGGCTGGAGGCAGTGGAGATGTCATGTCTGAGGGCAATGTGTGGTGTGAATATAATGCAGAGAATTCGTAGTTTGGAAGTTAGGAGGAGGTGCGGGATTACCAAAACTGTTGTCCAGAGGGCTGAGGAAGGGTTGTTGAGGTGGTTCGGACATGTAGAGAGAATGGAGCGAAACAGAATGACTTCAAGAGTGTATCAGTCTGTAGTGGAAGGAAGGCGGGGTAGGGGTCGGCCTAGGAAGGGTTGGAGGGAGGGGGTAAAGGAGGTTTTGTGTGCGAGGGGCTTGGACTTCCAGCAGGCTTGCGTGAGCGTGTTTGATAGGAGTGAATGGAGACAAATGGTTTTTAATACTTGACGTGCTGTTGGAGTGTGAGCAAAGTAACATTTATGAAGGGATTCAGGGAAACCGGCAGGCCGGACTTGAGTCCTGGAGATGGGAAGTACAGTGCCTGCACTCTGAAGGAGGGGTGTTAATGTTGCAGTTTAAAAACTGTAGTGTAAAGCACCCTTCTGGCAAGACAGTGATGGAGTGAATGATGGTGAAAGTTTTTCTTTTTCGGGCCACCCTGCCTTGGTGGGAATCGGCCGGTGTGATAATAAAAAAAAAAATAAAATAAGGCTCCCTTTTTTCCATAAAAAGTCTTGGAAAATCACCCTGCACTTTATATGGTCAGTGTCAAGGGTAAGCTTTGCGTTATCCTTTAGCAGTTGTTTATTAACGTTACGTTACAACTGCTTGGAAACATCGTTCCAACAAGCAGCCGACACTTGTGTGCCTTACATTCCGGAAAATGCGGTACCTTAAAAATATATGGCCTAAATGAGAAAGAGGAAATTAAAGAAATAAGATACTGAGAGTAAGAGCAAATTGGTGGACGAAAATAGATATGAATGATGCAGAAGTGGATCAAAGAGGCCAATGGTTCCCTCACCAACAAGTCCTCTCAAGGGGTGTTATGGAAAAAACAAAATCCTTACTATTACAGCAAATTACTTAAAAGCCATACTTCATTGTGCACACAGTAACCACATAACCTACCAATAAACAGATTTCATGCACTACTTCCAATCTCAGCAAGCTACCATGATCAGATCACATCAAAGTTCCTTCATGTGATCATCCAAGCACTGACCCCATGTTGTCTTTATAAGCTAGACTATCTACTTACTCGTCTGTTTCTCAAGATTTTATTTTAAATGCATCACATGAGTTATTTTGACTCGCAAAATTATAATCACACAATTGCAAACAAACCATGGATGGGTGTAATTTGAAGCCATAACAATCAAGTTTTAGGACTCAATCGCCATGGGTTCAAACCCCACCTGTTCCGTGGTTTAAGTTACAGGAGGGCCCCGCTTTACAGCACTTCACTTTATGGTGTTTCACTAACACAGCAGTTTTCAATTACACCCATTCTTCATTTATTCAGACTTCCTACAAAAAATATATTCACCACTCACTGAAAGCTAGGGGCAAAAATATTTTAAGTAATATGTATACTGTTTATGTATTTTTAAGACCCAGCTCTATTGCTCACTTAATATATGATAGTGTAAACATGTTATCAGGTACACAAATAACCCTCACATAAAAGAGAGAAGCTTACGACGACGTTTCGGTCCGACTTGGACCATTGACAAAGTCACACTAACCAGAAGTGGAGCAGGACGGCTATATATAGGCAGGAAGAGGTGGAGGAGGAGGAGGAGGAGGAGGAGGAGGAGGAGGAGGAGGAGGAGGAGGAGGAGGAGGAGGAGGAGGAGGCGGAGGAGGAGGCGGAGGAGGAGGCGGAGGAGGCGGAGGAGGAGGCCGAGAAGGAGGCGGAGGAGGAGGCCGAGGAGGAGGAGGAGGAGGAGGAGGAGGAGGAGGAGGAGGCGGAGGAGGAGGCGGAGGAGGAGGCGGAGGAGGAGGCGGAGGAGGCGGAGGAGGAGGCGGAGGAGGAGGCGGAGGAGGAGGCGGAGGCGGAGGAGGAGGAGGAGGCGGAGGAGGAGGAGGCGGAGGAGGAGGAGGCGGAGGAGGAGGAGGCGGAGGAGGAGGCGGAGGAGGAGGCGGAGGAGGAGGCGGAGGAGGAGGCGGAGGAGGCGGAGGAGGAGGCGGAGGAGGAGGCGGAGGAGGAGGCGGAGGAGGAGGCGGAGGCGGCGGCGGAGGCGGCGGCGGAGGCGGCGGCGGAGGCGGCGGCGGCGGCGGCGGCGGCAGCAGCAGCAGCAGCACATAATACCGACAAGATGAAATTAAGACACATGCGCAACACCCGGGCATCCCTATCGTAGACGTTTCGCCATCCAGCCAGCCACTGAATGGCGAAACGTCCACAACAAAGACAACCAGATGCCGCACATGTGTCTTAATTTCATGAGTAGTTGTAGTAGTAGTAGTAGTAGTAGTAGTAGAAGAGGTAGTAGTAGTAGTGGTAGAAGTGGGAAATAAGGAGGACAAGCCAGTCAAATATAAAGGAAGGGGAGCACTGTGCGGGTTATTTGTGTAACGTTCCAGTCACGGTATTGTGCCTTTTTTTGTTATTTATGTTATCAGGCTTTCATATGCATTTGAAAGTGAAAAAAAAAAAATTTGTTATTTCGCTTTACAGCAGTAGCCCAGAACCTAACCCGTTGTATAGGCAGGGCCCGCCTGTATCTTGTTTCCAAACACCTTTAACCCTTAAACGGTCCAAACGTATATATACGTTCATGTGCGTAGCGCCCCAAACGTATATACATGTATACGTTTTCTTTGTCATTCATTCAACATTGCCACGATAAGCCTGAGTTGCCTAGACATGAGAGAATGGGTGTGTGCACTCACTGTGCGCCATATTAAAATAATTGGGGACGCCTGGGCACCATACGCTTTTTTTTTTCCTATTAAAAAAAAAAAAAAAGATTTTTTTTTTCTCAAAAAAATTGGGGTGGTACACGAGTGAACGTATAATATATACCTTTGGACCGTTTAGGGGTTAACCTAAACCCCTCTGCTCTTTAACATCTTGTGTAAAGAAGTTACATACAATGCTGATATATACAACAGGCACACAGCCATATCCAAATGATAAGAATAAGATGGTGGTGGATTCCACATCTCAATCTCTCTTTTATTTGAAATGGAGGCCATACAGGAAGACTTACATTATAACATGCACGAACATGGGCCCAAATTTTTCATTTCTGCTAAATGTGTAATAAAAGGCATTCCACAAATTGATGAAGCATCTAAAATCATGCAACTAATTTTTGAGCCAAACTACAGCTAAAACTACTGACCATGTTGGGATAGCCTTTCCCTATTTCCATATGCAAAATATATGCCTAGTATTCAAGTCTCCTGAGAATTAAATATTAAAAAATTTTTGTTAAAAAGGTAACAATTGTCTAATACTTTGGCAGAATAACCAATGCAGCATCACTTATGAGCAGTAATGAGCAAATTAAATTTATTAAACACTAAATGCAATAAATTTCTGTAAATATAAATAAATACAATATTTATAAAATAAATTGCTATAAAAAATATACGTATGTATTTACTTATTATAAAACTATTAGTATAAATAAAATTCCCACGTGTTTACTAAACTAACTTGCTATATAAATGAAAAACAAACATATTTTTTTTTTTTTTTGCATCAAAGGAAGTTTCATGAAGTCATGACCTAATGAAGTTCCCATGAAAAGAGATGTCATCTCAAAAATGGTTTATAGTGTTCCGCGTCTCCCGTCCACCAGCCTAACAACACCTACCTAACCTGCCGTACGTACACTATTAGATGCACAAAGAAGCGAAACAATTCCTATCAGCACAAACACTGCCAAACACTTGGAAGCTACACAATATAAATTAAGCTCAAGACTTGGTAAATACAAGTGGGCCCCACTGTACAGCACTTCGCTTTACGGCGTTTTGCTAATGCAGCAGTTGTCAATTATACCCATTTCTCATATATTCAGACTTCCTACAATCAATATATTTACCAAACACTATAAGCTAAGGATGAGAATATTTTAAGGTAAGTAATGTGTGTACTG
The DNA here is from genome assembly GCF_038502225.1 of Cherax quadricarinatus. Lineage (NCBI taxonomy): Eukaryota > Metazoa > Arthropoda > Malacostraca > Decapoda > Parastacidae > Cherax > Cherax quadricarinatus. The sequence continues at coordinate 5,496,907 of NC_091374.1, read as the reverse complement.
TACATGCATTTTTTAGGCCTAGCTCTATTGCTCACTTAATATATGATAATGTAAACATGTTATCAGGCTTTTACATGCATTTGAAGTGGGGGAAAAAAAAAAACAAGTCTTTCACTTTACAGCAGTAGCCCAGAACTTACCCTACTGTATAAGCAGGGCCCTATAGTAGCCCGGAACTTAACCAGTTGTATAAGTGGGGCCCTATAATAGCCCGGAACCTAACCTGCTGTATAAACGAGGCTCTACAGTAGCCCGGAACATAACTTGCTGCATAAGCAGGGCCCTACAGTAGCCCAGAGCCTAACCTACTGTATAAGCAGGGCCCTACAGTAGCCTAGAACCAAACCTGCTGCATAAATGGGGCCCACCTGTATTACTCAAGACTACAAAGCACAAAAAAGATAAACCAAACAAAAGCTTTATCATAAAGGATAGTGCAATGACTAATCTGAATACACATCCATTCATAAGTCATTTCTCAATGTGAAAACATTTCTGCTAACAGTTTAAATAACTTATTTGTAATTTTATAATAGTATGTATAAAGCTTACATATGAACAGAGCATTACCATTCAGTATCAAATGGTACACTTGCAAGTTTAATGTAAGATGTTTATACAGTACTGTGTAATGTTTACATACTACTGTGCAATGTTTACACAGTATTACTTCCGAATCCGTGACTGAATATGCTTATTTAACCCTTTGACTGTCGCGGCAGTATATGTACGTCTTACGAGGTACGGTGTTTGACGTATATATACTCATAAATTCTAGCGGCTTCAAATCAAGCAGGAGAAAGCTGGTAGGCCCACATGTGAAAGAATGGGTCTGTGTGGTCAGTGTGCACCATATAAAAAAAATCCTGGAGCATGCAGTGCATAATGAGAAAAAAAAAACTCCGACCGTTTTTTTTTAATTAAAATGCCGAAATTTGTGGTCTATTTTCGTACAGTATTTATGGTTATATTCTCGTTTTCTTGGTCTCATTTGATAGAATGGAAAACATATTATAGAAATAGAGGTGATTTTGATTGATTTTACCATAAAAAGAACCTGGAAATGGAGCTCAAAGTAGGGGAAATGTTTGATTTTTGCCAATGTTCAAAAGTAAACAAATGATGTCATTGTCCAATAAATGTCCAACTAGCCATTCTAATATGCAGTCATGAATGGGTTGATGTTATTTATACAATTATTACAGTACTGCAATAGTCTGCATAAAATAAGTCTTATATTTGTTGTTTGAATAAAAATTCAAAATAGAAAGCAAGAGTAATATCAGAGGGGCCTGGAGACATGACTGATGAACAAAGAAAATGTTATTTTAGAGCCAGGAATGTCTGCATTGTTCATTCTAGACCTTATTTTGAAATTGTCACATTTTTTAATTTTCGTGAAATTGGCCAAATTGCAAATTTCTGACCACATTATTGGGTAGTTGAAATAGGTAAATGGGCAGTTTCTTGTACTCAATCGATAGAAAAAATGGAGTTCTAAAGAAATAACCATGAGTTTGGTCGACTGGAACAACAGAATTAGCCGAAAATAGGGCTCAAAGTGGGCAAAATCGCCGATTTGTAAATATCGCCTAGGTCGCTAACTTCGCTAGAGTATAATTCCATCAGTTTTCCATCAAATTTTGTTTTTTGGTGTCATTACAATCGGGAAACAATTCTCTAGCATTTCATTAAGAAAAAATAATTTTTTTTTTTTTTAAATTTTGCGACACCAGGAGACACCTCAGGATTGGGGGTTGCGACAGTCAAGGGGTTAAGGATGTTCATTACCCTGAAAAATAACACAGATGAAATTCATTATGGAAATAAAATAAATTACCTTAAAATCTTGTCTCCACACTGAAATATCACTTTACGAAAAGTTAGTGAGAAAATAAAAAAAGGTATATAGCTCAAAGCTAATATAGCACACAAGACAATGCTTGCATTTTCACTAATGTTCAGAATTAACTCAAATCAAAACACCCATTTATGTTATTGCATCCAATTTTAATGACTTAGCTAACAGCTGCATATTCCTATACAGACAGGCCCTGGTTGACAGCACTGCGCTTTATAGTGCTTTGCTTGACAGTGTACTGCTAATGCAGCAGTTTTCAATTACTATACCCATTCATCATTTCTTCAAACTTCCTACAATAAATATATATTCACCACTCACTTTAAACTAAGGATGAAAATATTTTAAGTAATATGTGGACTGTATATGCAGTTTTTAGGCCTGCTGTATAAGCAGGGCCCTACAGTAGCCCAGAACATAACTTGCTGTATAAGCAGGGCCCTACAGTAGCCCAGAACCTAACTTGCTGTATAAGCAGGGCCCTACAGTAGCCCAGAACCTAACTTGCTGTATAAGCAGGGCCCTACAGTAGCCCAGAACCTAACTTGCTGTATAAGCAGGGCCCTACAGTAGCCCAGAACCTAACTTGCTGTATAAGCAGGGCCCTACAGTAGCCCAGAACCTAACTTGCTGTATAAGCAGGGCCCTACAGTAGCCCAGAACCTAACTTGCTGTATAAGCAGGGCAGGGCCCTCTTGTATACTTGCAACAATTATAAATGTACACTCCTTAAGTAAAAAAATAATTCACCAATCACTTCCCACCTAAGCAAGACTAAATAAAAACAAATTATTACCATATACTGTTGGTTAGTCAAATTCAAGGTCTACTCAATTCCTTAAAACTGGTATTTTAGTTGCCTTCTACAATACACAAGCCTAAGGACAAGGATTCTATCCCACTCGCCTCGGAAATTGAAGAGAAGTTACAGATTTAGGGAACTAATTCAAGAAATATGAAGAAGATTAACAACAAAAGTGTATGATGAAACTAAGTGGAAGTTATTAAATTAGCCAATTATTCTAATGCTCATATAACAAAATGAAAATAAGCGGTCTTAAGAAAATGCAGAATTAAACAGGTTTTCATTGTATCCTTAATATGACAGGATGGTAGAATGTCCCTGTACAGCTGCTGTCTATCCAACCTCCTACTTATATTATTACTATTATTTATATATTAGCTAAGAGAAAGATTATTTATCTAGAGAATAAAAACAATTTTGTTAAGGCAGTGATATACATTGACAACCCCTGTCCCTGCAGCCCAGGGCCAAGCAGGACTGGTATGCCACTACAGTTACAAGTTGGTTACACATTAAATTAAAAGTCCTTGACTAACTGAGGCTCCTTCAAAGGATGCAATTCTATGAAAGGTAAACAAAAATTAGGAAAACTTTTTATCAGCTTCTATCGACTCAGTAATAATAAAAAAAAAAGCATAAATACTGCAAGGTTTGCTATTCTCCAAGGCTACTAAGACTTGAGAGAGTGATGCTATCAAGGGAACTGAACCATAAATATGTGGGCATTACTAACCTGCCTCGGTGGGAGACGGCCGGTGTTAAAAAAAAATATTATAACCTATCAATGCTACCTTCACAATTTTTTTTTCCAAAACATTGATCTGGCTCAAAACTCTTGATTGCATCTTTTTCAGCTAATGCAATAAAAACAATCCTAATCATGCACAACATTTATAGTTAAATAATAGTAAAAAAATACTGACATGCCAAGCTTATTCACAAAGCCAGGAATATTTTCTTTACCTGAGTCTTTCGTGTGCCTCAAAAGCTGGAAAAGACCTAAGGCAAATGTGTATATATCAACAGAATGAAATATGTTTTACCATTAATAACTTTAAAAAAATTATTTCATGAAAAATTTCAGTTTTCAACCCCCTGCAAGATGGCCACTTGGTGACTGAAATAAATACAAGAATTTGATGGAATAAAAAAAGTATCAAAAAGAAGAAATGCACAATACCATGACTGGAACAATACACAAATAACCCGCACATAGGAAACAAACTCATAACGACGTTTCTGTCCGACTTCAGAAGTTTCTTTCTCCTCTGTGTGGATTATTGGTGTGATGAAAAAGTATTAAGGATGGAAAGACAAAAAATCAGGCCAGAGTTGAAAACTGAAGTGTGGCTTTGTGAGGCTGTGCTGCTGCATTACCTGCCATGCTAATGAGTAACTGGTGGAAGTGCTCTAGTTCAGGAGAGAGGGAGTCCACACAGGCAGTGGCATGCACTGGGGGACTTCCTCCACCAACCTGCGCCGCGTCTCTCCTGGGGGATACTGCTCCCCCTTCCACTGCTGGGGCAACTGGGGTTTCAGATCCCCCACCTGAGCCCCCTGGACCCACACCAACTACTGCCTGACCACTGCCTCCACCCGAGCCTACTGACTGGCTTCCGCTAGTAGCTGTCTTTGATATTGTGATGCCAAATTTCACTGTTTGTGGCCCCACCTTTTGTGGCTTAACCTCTACACTGATGGGTGTTCCAGGCTCTACTGACACACCTTGACCCCCTGCCCCTACACGAGTCACCAAGTCTTTCTTAGGTGGCACTGCTGGTTTATTAGGGGGCACTGGGGGAGCTGCTGCTGGTTTGTTTAACGGAACAGGTGGTGGGGGTCCCCCAGGCTGGGTAGATCTGGCTGGGGGAGGTGGTTTCTTAGACATAGTTGAAGTTTGTGAAAGGACTTGTTGCTGCTGTTGACCATTGGGTGCAGGTGAAGCTGAAGCAGCTGTGGTTGAAGCCGCATTGGTGGTAACATGAAAAGTCACCTTTCCCCCGTGTGCTGTAGTGATTACTTTTGTGCCAGGAGAGGCAGAAACATTCACTCTCGGAGTCACTTGCACCACCTGGGCCTGACTTCGAACATCCCCAGGTCCTGTGACTCGCACCACTCCACGTTCTACTGTGCCTGGCAATCCACCCGGTAAACTGACGGGGCCCTCACCATCACCACTGCCCGTCCAGCCACCCTCATTCTCACTTAAGCTGAAATCAAAATGATTTGTAAGAAAAATAAAATAAAAAAAATGTGTAACTTATAATCAATGTTGATGCACAAAATATTTATCACAATACAAGATAAAAGTGGTATGAAATGTTCACTTCTAAATCAAATTTGAACAGGAGCAAAATATACATTTAAAAAAAGAAGAAGAAATGTGCATAAGACTGAAAATCATAATAAAAAGAATGCTGGGACAATGATCTCTTAATAAAGAGCAAACATCGGTGAGTTACTCTCCATGACTGAAGCCACATAGAATATAAAATGCCAACATACCGTGGCTATAGTCTTGTGTCTGCTGCTGGCTGCCGGGACACAACTCTGGTCAATGCTCAAGTGATACAACCAACCAACATGGGTCTAACACACATCCTAAGTCAGCCGCAAGTCTTGTCAAGAGTAAATAACAATAAGTATTTTGTGGCTAAGATAAGCACGAGTGAAATGTGGCACCTCGATATAAAAAAAATTTAACGACACTTCAAAAGTACAACTATCTTTTAGAATGCCACCCTAAGCGCCACAATAAACATGCAGCAGACATCTTTGGTAGTATTCCAGTGTCATTAAGAAGCAGGTGACATCAGAAAAGAATTGCAACATTAACAATGAAATAGTGCACCTGAGCGCAATGCAAACACTGTCTATAATACAGCCCAGCGGCAAGTAACACACAGGATGACTTTCAGTGACTATTTGTATTTAACAAATCACTGAATTTATTGCAATACAAGACTGTCAAGAACAAGATCATTTGTTCAGTGACATACAATAATAAATTCATGACTTGATTTATACAAATATCCACATATACCATAATAAAACTAAAGAGGAGTACTGACCTATAGCTCTTAGCTGCCGTAGTTACAGTCCTGGTCACCTCAGAAGTCGACACACTGTACATGACTGGCCGAATTCCCACTCCTGGCTGAACACCTCGAGCAATGCCTGTAGCTGCAACACATCAAGTAAAACAAATAAATTGTGATGCCTGTGCAGTTCTGGCAGGACACTTATTGAATGAATGATAACCAATATGTTACCTTCTATAGTTCACCCAACTTGGGTGGAATATAGAAGGTAACATATTGGTGAAAAAACAATAAGGATAGTATAAAAAGAGGAATTAAATTTACAAGAAAATATTTTGTCTCTTAAGGAAAAAAATTACTAAAAATCACACAACAGAAGTGAACTACTCATGAAAGTATGAATGGAAGCCAAGTTTCACAAAATCAGTCACTAATCAACTGATTAATAAATAAAAAAGTGATTATAAAAAATCGAATTATCAACAGCATTTCAATTATATTATGAAGATCAAAAGTTTAACACTATATGAATACGTAATGAACAGAATAAATGTCTAAAAATACCTCTTGTATACCACTGATGAGTTTCGAGAATTTTTCTACTCGTGGAGCCTGGCCTAGGGCCAGGCATGACAAATTTTTTCACTACAGTATTATATGATACAGTATATAATTTATAAAAATATATAACCAATTTAACTATAATCATTAACATTTTAATTCTGAATTTAGCCAAAGTTAATACATTAATGTACTCTTTACTTACTTGGACCAGCGACTGGAACAGAGTTAACAGTAGCTGTAAGCTGCACAGCTTTAGTGACACTACTCATAGCAGCAACCCCTGGGGGAACACTATGAGGTGGATTGCTAACTCCTGCAGTAGAATGGGGCCCAGCAGATACATGGTGTTGAGCCACATTCATTCCTAAATTCAACGGCACACCCGTGACTTCATCAATCCCGGGGGAAGATGCTCTCACACGAGGGGTTATCTTAGGAGGCGTTAAAGCACCTGAAAGCAAAAATATTATGACACTGAAAAACTAATAAAAATTTTTTTAATTAAACAAGTCTGAATGCAAATCAACAAGGACTTAAAGTGTCTGTACAGTATCACTATACTTGTCGGATTTTGCCTTCCACTCAATGTACAGGTGCTTCTCACTCTATGATGGTTCGACTTTACGATGGTACAATAGCAATGCTCATTCAGTAGTTATCAAACTTTGATAGGATAAACTTTTTTAAACACCCTGGCTGTCTCCCACCGAGGCAGGGTGACCCCACCCCCAAGAAACTTTTATTCATTTATTTACTTTTCAACACTGGTATTTAGTTACAGTAATTATTTGCTTATTTACTTATTTAGTGGCAGCTATTTATCTACTTATTTATCATGCATTCATATTCGACATGATATTTTCAACTTACAGTGAGTTCATCGGAACATAATCCAATTGTAAGTCGAGAAGCACCTGTACTAACATGCCACCTGCAAACACAAATTCAAAAATCAATACAAAACAGCAACACTGACCAGGCATCCTAGGCTGAGGTTGGGTGAGGGTCGCAGGTTTAGCAGGCAGTTGTGGAGGGGCAGGGCGGGTAGCGATCCCTATGCGCGGTGGAGAGACAGACAGTGTCTGCTGGAACATGGCTACATTGTGTGCTTCCTGTAATTGTTTTTTATAATGATCAACTTCTCGTTGCTGCTTCTCCAACAGAGCTTCCAATTCATTGATCCTGGTAAGAGTAAGAGAGTAAAATTTGTAAGATAAAGGAAAAAGTTAAAGCCACTATACAGAAGATAAACAACTCCACACGAATTAGTGTTCATGTATCAGAGAAGTGTCCTCTTTAATACACAATACAGAAAGAATTTGTAATTAAATATTTTCAAATACAGTGGACCCCCAGTTTACGATCAGCTCCCAATGCGACCAATTATGTAAGTGTATTTATGTAAGTGCATTTGTACATGTATGTTTGGGGGTCTGAAATGGACTAATCTAATTCACAATATTCCTTATGGGAACAAATTCGTTCAGTAATGGCTCCTGAACATACTTCTGGAATGAAATAATATCGTAAACCGGGGGTCCACTGTATTACTGAATTAAAATATAAATGATCAACAAAAAAAGGTAGGGAAGTGGCAGTCAGAGGGAAATCTAAATTGTGAGGTCAGTACACCTCTGGCAAGACAGCAATTGAATGAGTGCTGGAACATATTTCTTCTTCTTTGGGTTATCCTGCCTTGGTAGGAAACACTCATTGAAATAAAAGAAAAACAGCAATAATAATTTAATAAATAGAGTAGTATTTTAAGTTTTTTTTTTTTCTTTTTTTTTTTAACAAGTCAGCCATCTCCCACCGAGGCAGGATGACCCAAAAAGAAAGAAAATCCCCAAAAAGAAAATACTTTCAGCATCATTCAACACTTTCACCTCACTCACACATAATCACTGTTTTTACAGAGGTGCTCAGAATACAACAGTTTAGAAGCATATACGTATACAGATACACAACTGTATATGCATTTTTAAGGCATAGCTCTATTACTCAATATATGAGAGTGCAAACATGTTATCAGGCTTATATGCATTTGAAAGTGAAAAAAGGATATGATTCACATTACAACAATTTCGCTTTAAAGCAGTAGCCCGGAACCTAACCTGCTGTACAAATGGGGCCCTCCTGTATGTCATTACACACACACACACACACACACACACACACACACACACACACACACACACACACAATCTTTGAGTACTATAAAGAATACATTAGTCATAATGCCAAGCATCATTTTTCAATTAAGTTTTTTTTTCATTGCTGGTGTCTTTTCTTTGTCTCAAACATGCATGACAACAGGTACATCTTGCTACTTCTACTTACACTTAGCTCACACTACACAAGCAAGTATACATATACGAATACACACCCATTGGAGTTTCCTTCTATTTTGTTAATAGTTCTTGTTCTTATTTATTTCTTTTTATCTCCATAGAGAAGTGGAACAGAATTCTTCCTCCATAAGCCATGCGTGTTGTAAGATGCAACTAAAGTGCCGGGAGCAAGGGGCTAGTAACCCCTTCTCCTGTATAAATTATTGCAATGCCTGCACTCTGAAGGGGAGATTTGGGATGCTTGCTGTTTAGAGGGACATCTATAATGTCGTACCTGCATGCCTCCGGCAAGACAGTGATAGTGCGAATGGTAGTGAAAGCGTTTCTTTTTCAGGTCACCCTGACTCAGTGGGAAACAGCCGGTGTACTGAAACAATAATCTGCACCTACCTTTCTTCTTTTTTGGCAAGTTGACCTCTCATCTGCTGGCGCTCAGTGTCAAAATCTGCAAGTTGCTTCTCTAGTTCCGCTTCCATCTGTAGCGACTTTTTACTCTCCTCCTCAAGACCTTCCGCCATGGAATCAATTCTCCCTTTTTCTTCAGATAAAATCTGTAGAGATTTCACTAAGTCAGGAAATTTATTACAATAACTTCTCTCTTATTAAGTATAATACCATAGCCCTCTCCTATTACCATGCAAAAACTCAAACCTGGAGAAATTTTTCAAACAAATTCAACATTTTTGTTGTTTTAAAAAAAATCTGAATTTGAAATAAAAATAAGAAACCAACACTACTTTTTTTAAAAAAAAAAAAAAAAAAGAAAAAAAAAATGGTGATCTTAGCCAAAATTTTTTGCTACCCACAAATCTCTTGGCCTTTTTCAGGCTTAAGTGAAAAATCAATGCACTTGTTTTTTCACTGTAACTACTATACTTTTATAAATTAAATTTGTATTTTAAAAAAGCCTTTTCTTGGTGTGCTATGGTCAATTTTTTAATTAATTAATGGTTTATGGGATAATTGTAAAAATTAATTGTGAAAACTTGAAATGATAGGCAAAGAAATATAAAGTTGTTTTGATTTTTTTTTCAAAATAAGACTACTGAAGAAAATAAACAAGATGTGTCAATACCTGTGGTAAGTCCTTAGCTTAACATGTGCCAATCCTGTGCTAAGTCCTCAGCTTAACATGACATGTGCCAATCCTGTGCTAAGTCCTCAGCTTAACATGACATGTGCCAATCCTGCTCTAAGTCCTCAGCTTAACATGACATGTGCCAATCCTGTGCTAAGTCCTCAGCTTAACATGACATGTGCCAATCCTGTGCTAAGTCCTCAGCTTAACATGACATGTGCCAATCCTGCGCTAAGTCCTCAGCTTAACATGACATGTGCCAATCCTGTGCTAAGTCCTCAGCTTAACATGACATGTGCCAATCCTGTGCTAAGTCCTCAGTTTAACATGACACACATCAATACCTATTCTAAGTCCTCTGAATAACATAACATGCATCAATACCTGTGCCAAGTCCTCGGATCGCTTTCTTTCTTCAACATACTGTAGTGCCAATCTCTTCCGCTCTTCGACCAGCATGAGAATGATCTGTTTCTGTCGTCCTCGTTCTTCCTCGAGCGTTTCTTGTACTTTGCGAAGCTCCTTTTCTGCCTTTTTCTTAGCTGCTCTCTCAGATTCCAGCTCCTATTCATAATTATTTATTATGAAACTGAAGTTTCAGGTACATTATTAATCCTTTTATTGCTAAAAAGCTAAATGTGAATAAAAAAGCTTAACATGACTAAAAAGCTTAACATGTGACTTAAAATGCTTAACATGTGACTAATTTATCAGCTTTATTTTGAAAGATATTAACATATTACTTTGTAATTGGTCCCCAAAAGATTAAGGCTGAATGCTGTTTCTAAACTAATGACTATCAAGAATGATTTACCGCATTTTCCGGCATACGGTAAGTCCTTGACTTACAATCACGTTGCATTATGTATAATATCATTGCTATGTATAATATAATTATTATATCATTATACACAATTCAGGAGGTCCCCAATGTGTTTTTTTAAGTCGAAGACTTACTGTACAAGGCGCACAACAAAAGTATCATAATGGTAAATCAATGCTCATATATAAGGGTTAATTACCCTCTTGCTTTATACTAAAGCTTATCTCAAAGCCTACCCATGACCCTGACCATGAGCATACCAGGTGCAGACAGTAACTGTTATGACACAAATATCTTCATGAAGATGTAAACAACAGCTTCTGGTTACAGTATGCTTGTACAGGCTTTCCTTGCTTTAAGCAAACTCACTATTCAATGCACCTCCCAAAACATACTGAAGATTCAGTGCAAAATTAAGTATTGATGGCCTGAGTTTAATAGTACAACTGCCATTAGTTTGTACTGCAATTAGTTTATGAAGCCAGGGACACCTGTACTAATAAAAGATTTGTGGTGAAGCTGTTCATTGCTCTAAGATCATTCACATTAATATTCAGGTCACCAAGCAACACACATCTGAACTTATTAACACAGCACACAGGAACCCATTAAAATTTACAACAATAGAGCCACAGTACAAATGTGAGTGAAATATAACCATCCATTGCATTATTTTCACCATACAGCACAAACAACTCATTTTTCAAGAATAAAAAGTTACAATACTGTGACTAGAACAAATTACAAATAACCTGAACTTGGGAGAGAGAAACTTAAAAGACTAAGGTCCCACTCCAAAAGCATGAGACATTTGTAACTCATTTATAAGATGAAAAACCACAAACACAACTCATAACTTTGAAAGCTTTTGTACAAGTGCCTGTGTACATACACCTGATGTACTGCACACTTGTTTCACTTCCACCAAATCTCACAGCATCCCACACACACAATGATAAATCAAGCTGTTTTTTAAAAGTAAAAGAAGGGAGCTTGAGACCATGATGTCTTTTATATTTCAAAGTTTGCTTCCTCGGTAAGGCCAATTATCCCAAGCTGTGTATATCATAGTCCCTCAACCCCTCCTGTGTTCCCCAGCCACCTGTGTGTGTCCCCCAACTACCTGCATGCATTTCCCAGCCAACTGCATGTGTCCCCCCAGCCACCTGCATGCATCCCCCAGCCACATGCATGTGTCCCCCAGCCACCTACGTGTCCACCAGCCACTTGAGTGTTCCCCAATCACCTGTGTGTTCCTTAATATTGGACATACAGTAAGTTCATACCAGTTTTAAATTAATAGATATGCTCCACATTCTGCATTCCCCCAGAGATTTATGAAATAGAAAGAGAAACATCAAGGGAATAAATATATTCCAAACGCTGAGTTAAAACTGACAATGAATAATCAGTACCATAGGAACGACAGTCAGAGGGACCTTTACACACTGCAGTGAGATGACTAATACAGCAAGTCCTTGACTTACAAACACACTGACAATCTTATGTATTGAGTATAATATCACTAAATCATTATTGTGTATTACATTATTATACACAAGCCAGGTCCTCAATGTGTTTGTAAGTCTAGGACTTACTGTGATAAGAAACAACAAAGCACTTGAGGAGATGAAAAATCTGAACTACAGTTGGCTCTCTTAAAAAGCTCCTCCATAGTACAATTTTTTTTTGTAATAATGTTGGTAGAATTACTGACAACATGTTAGGTAAAAGGACACAAGTGCAACTAATGCGACACTTTATTGTGGCAACGTTTCGCCCTCCAGGAGCATTGTCAAGCCATTACAAACAATATATGGTTACACAGAGGGTATATACAGCCTCTCCTCACTTAGCAACATACTCATTTACTGACGCCTCAGACTTATGGCGGGCTCTCTGACAACTATGCATACCTAAATAATGTATATTAGAGCTGATTTCCTCTATTCTGTTTAATACAATATACAGTAAACTACTGTATAACCATTTAAAAATATACTAAATATGTTATAAATTGTGCAAAGGTGACATAAAAACAATATCAAAGATGGTTGACACAAACCCACTACCATTATATAGTATGCTCCTTGTATAGCGATGAATTCGTTTACCAACATGGTCTTAGGAATGGAACTCCGTCGTTAAGTGAGGAGAGGCTGTATATATCATACTTTGCAAATCTTGCCATACCTACATACCCTCTGTGTCCCTGTATTGTTTGTAACAACTTGATAAAGCTCCTGGAGAGCGAAACATTGCCACAATAAAATGTCACATTAGTTGCACTTGTGTCCTTATGCCTAACAATTGTTTTTGCAAATGCAATTTAAAATATACATGCAGAATTTAAAAACAGGTGAAAAGGCTTTCATAGTACTTGCTGTTCAATTTTACATGCTGTCTTTCAATTGCATTTTCAGAAAAATCACGCCATATGGAATTACTTTGCAAACCCTTGCATATGTATGCAAAAAATTAAATATTTATAATTATTGCACATGTGGCAAATAAAATTATTAGTGCATACAATCTCCAACATTCCTAATAATGACAAATTATAATAGCTGATTTTTTTCCTAAAAGCAATGCCATGCCACACTGCCTAACCCAGTAAAATAATTTTGATGGGAAAGAATGGGGAAGGAAAATGAAGAATGAAGAATTATATACAAAAGATGAGGTAATCATTACCTCAGCCTTGATGAAGAAAAGAGAACTTCAGTCTTGAAGAACCTGAAGCACAAGCATAGAGCTTGGCACTTATATACTGTACCCAGATATTTCACATGTCTCTAATTCTTCATCTTGTCGCTATTGTATACCATTCATGTACACCTAACCTGACATTGTTTGGGTTAACACAGCAACTCTGAGGCATCTTCTAGGGTGGACTTCATAATTATATTGGCTGTTTCATGGTGTCAATTGATAGACCGGAGATGATTTTGGTTGGTTTCAGACCAGAAGTGGCCTGTAACAGGCCTCAAAGTGGCAGAAATATTATTTTTGGCAACTCTCCTGAGGAAGAGTGGGGCCCCTCTACCCCTTGTCTGATTTATGGGTTTTTACTCAGTTACCTCAATTATTGGGACCATACACAAATAACCCGCACATAAAAGAGAAGCTTACGACGACGTTTCGGTCCGACTTGGACCATTGACAAAGTCAATGGTCCAAGTCGGACCGAAATGTCGTCGTAAGCTTCTCTCTTTTATGTGTGGGTTATTTGTGTATCGTTCCAGTCACGGTATTGTCCCTTTTTTGTTATTTATTGGGACCATTTAAACCATGAGCTATCATTCTCGGTTATATTTTATTAGATAACAGAATCAAAATGGAAGGCAAGTCTTATATAGGAGAGGCCTGGGGATGTGATTAATGAACAGAAAAAAGGTTGCTTTACAGGTTGGAATGCCTACAGTGTTTATTTTGGACTCTGGTTATAAATTATGTTGAATTTTGTGTAAAATTGGCCAGATTACTGACTTCTGCTCACTTCTAAAGGTTTAATGGGTAGTTTCTCGAACTCCGTCGACAGAATGGAAGGCATACTCTTGAAATAGTCAGGAATTACATAGGTTGACCAATATAATGGTCCTAAAATAGGCCTCAAATTAGATAAAATCACACTTGCGTAACATGCCTCCTGACTTTCAACTTCTTGCCTGTATAATTTTGTAAGTTTCATATCACATTCATTTTGCATTTTTGGTGCCAATAACTCTAGAAAAAAGATATCTACCAATTTTAGAAGACATTATTATTATTACCCAAAAAATTGGGGCACTGGTGAGGCTTTTAGTTTTGGTGGTTATGACAAAGAAAGGGACAAGTGTAAACTGCTGACCTACTGAACATGGGTGAAATTAAATCAGCATCCTGGAGACAAAATTAACCTAATTTGCCCAAAATTCACTCCATAAGCAGGGGCTTTCTATACAGTATGCCATTTACATCAGCTAGATCTGTAAAAGTTGTATCATACTTGTAGAAATAAAGATTACTATTATTAAGTTGGGTCTAAAAATACTGTACATAATGTATGTACAAGTACCCTATGCACACACATCTAGTGCAAATAACTTAGTATATACAGAATTAAATGACAATTAAAATGGCCTTCAGGAAATGGATCTTTCTCAATAAGAATTTCAGAGTCTAAACAATATTTAATGATCATTTTTGGGAGGAAAGTCTTTTCTGTCCAGTCAATTCATTACCATTATTTCAAATGTAATTTGCTAGGAATTTTTTACTTTGCTGTTCCTCATTAGCCATGCTTGGTGGCTCACTTAAGTTATAGTGGAGTGAAAGAAATCTCTCACTTCATGCAGATTTCCTATACAAGACTAATTTTTATGGGATACCCCATTTGCACTGGTAATTCCCTAGCCAGCAGGCCGCCAGCAGCAACAGCCTGACTGAAGAGGTAAACATCAGACAAGCTTGACCCAAGGCTGGCCTGTGGAAGTTGGAAAACTCTTGAAATATATCAGCTGAATGTGAGACATAAATTGCCCTATGCAATCAGTGGGGTTTGTAAAATGATTGAATATTCCCATAGCGAAGAATTAAGTGTTGCTATTTAAACTAATGCTCAAGGAACAATTATCCAGCTTGCTGTGTTAGACCCTGACTATTTTTTTTTATTAACACACTGGCAGTTTCCCACTGAGGCAGGGTGGCCCATAAAAGAAGAAACACTTTCATCATCACTCACTCCATCACTGTCTTGCTAGAGGTGCACCTACACTACAGTTCAAAAACTGCAACATATTTCCACCCCTCCTTCAGAGCACAGGCACTGTACTTCCCAACTCCAAGACTCAAGTCTAGCTAACCAGTTTCCCTGAATCCCTTCATCAATGTTACTTTGCTCACACTCCAACAGCACGTCGTCATAAAACCATTTGCCTCCACTCGCTTCTAACATGTTCAAGCACATGGCTACAAAAACTAGTCCTGAGAGCCAGTATACAAAAACCAGTAATGCTGTAAATATATGGCATGTAGTTTAAAGAAAGAACATGTCTATATGACTAACACAGAC
Organism: Cherax quadricarinatus; assembly: GCF_038502225.1. NCBI lineage: Eukaryota > Metazoa > Arthropoda > Malacostraca > Decapoda > Parastacidae > Cherax > Cherax quadricarinatus. The sequence goes on along the minus strand of NC_091374.1, from coordinate 5,481,331 downwards.
ATGAATATAAACAGCAAGGGTAATTCAGCATTTGCAATTCTAAATACCAGTAATTAATGAAAAATTCCAATGAACCATATAAAAAAAAATACTATTAACAGAATAACTAAAGACAGTGTAACGAACATTGTCATTACTCAGTAATAACCTACATAGAGACAGCAACTCAGAAGATTAATTGATCTGTACATTTCGACCCCCTGCTGGGGTCCTCATCTGCAGAATAGGACCTCAGTAGGGGGTCAAAATATAGACCAATTAATTTCCCAAGTTTCTGTCTCCATGTAGGTTATTACTGAGCAAACTATTAGTTGATATGTGCAATGCACTAAGACACCATGGTAATAACCAAAAGGAGGAATGCCTTGGGACTAACCAAAGTTATTTGATTGATGTTACTGTGGATGACAAATAATGGGGGAGTAGCCTGGGGTACAGTAATACCCAAATAACTCACACATAGGAGAGAGAAGCTTATGACGATGTTTCAGTCCAACTTGGACCATCTACAAGTTACTCTGAAAATGGTTCAAGTTGGACTGAAATGCCATCATCAGATCCTCTCTCCTATGTGCGGGCTATTCGTGTGTTGTTCCAGTCACGGTATTGTGCCTTTTTGTTCTTGTTAGGGTACAGTAACACAAAAGAGTAGACAAACACCAAATATTAAGCACCATGAGATGTACTCGGGTTGTTGTACGGAGATCATGCATGGACTACCCTGCTGCATAGTAGAAATGTTAAATCTAGTAGAAAAATATATAGATAAAAATATATGTCCAACTTAGGTGGAAGTTTTCTAAAAGTGGTTTACAAAATATTAAAAATACTCAATGAAACAGGAAAGCAAAAGAAAAAAAGTAACAACTGAAAAAATTAATAACTTTTATTGCAAACCCAGAAAGTTATAACAAGAGCTGACTGAACAGGAGACTGTTTTCTAAGTTAACAGAGCTAGCTCACTTTGAGGCAAATACTATTTGATAATCTTACTTCAGTCAGTCTCTGATTAAAAGTTTTACTTCCGTGAAGGAGCCATCTAGTGCAAAGTGACACTTCGCATATTTAAGTATAAAACTGTGTAACTAAAATATAGCAACATAACTTCAATAGATGAATCTGCTAAAGAAATATTACAAATAAATAATTTTTTTTTCCAAGAGCTTACATGCAGACAATATAGGTATCTTTCTTGGCAAAGTATTACTGAGCACTACAACAACTGTAAATCCTAGTTAAAACTCTTGGTTAGAGAAGTAAATGTATAGAATAAAGTTGCTTTCCAACCTTTATCATCCTCAACTCAGGCTGAAACAACAACCCAAACATTATCATTACTTAGTAGTGTTCATATATTATAATGAGGAGGATGGCCAAGAATGGACTTCCTCACAAGCTGCCAAAACTGTTGCTTTGCCCCAAAATATCCTTTTAATGCCCAAGCACATAGAGAATGAAAAGTCACGATATTCTTTCGATACCCAAGCACAAAAAAAAAAAAAAAAAAAATGAAATGTCACACTATTGTTGTGGCTAGAACAATTCACGGATAAAATTCTGAGATGAAATTTTAAACAAGGTTTCAGTCCATCCTGGGATATTATTATGTTGTGACTTTATAATGGTCCACGACAGACTAATGTCATCCAAAGTTTCCTCTCTAAATTATAGGTTAGTTGTAGACCAAAGCACCGAACACCTAGCCCCATTTCACTGCTACCTCAAGTGAGAATAACTGCCCATAATTCACCGTTTCTTACGTTCCATTCTTGGCAACATACTCTCTCTTCAACATCCAAGACATACTCTTAAGTCATTAACAGGTAAAAGAGAAACACCGCTTGACACTTTCTGTGAATATAGAATCATTCAGTCTTTTTTATAACAAATTGAAAATCCAGTACTCTGAAACTGTTTTCCCAAGTTCTGAACAAGAAATATCTTGGATGCTGTTCATCTCCAATATTTAACATTAGAGAATGCAATAAAAAAATTCCAAGGACCATCCTATTCTACAAAGAATTTCATTAAAAAAATGTGCACCGACAACAACTTGTTTCAGCTGTGTACAACAGATCCTACACAAGACATGCTTCACTTTCTTCAAGTTTCTATTTACAGAGAAAAATAAACTGCAATACTCTTAAGATTTCCCAGTAATTAATAAATATAATTTTAGCCACCAAACAATGATAGAAAACTATTCTTAAACTGTGCTAAATATACTAATTAGACCTATTGTTGGTCAAATTTAAAGCTTACAGTGCCTGACTTTTTTTTAATGCTAATAAAAATTATCAGTGACTACTAAATTACAATTAAAGATGGTTTCATATTCACTAGCTTCACTCAACCATAGAAGCACTTCCATTGTTATATATTTTTGTTTTATACATTACTGAACTCCGGGAGCAAGGGGCTAGTAACCCCTTCTCCCGTATAAATTACTAAATTTAAAAAGAGAAACTTTCGTTTTTCTTTTTGGGGCCACCCCGCCTTGGTGGGATACGGCCGGTTTGTTGAAAAAAAAAAAAAAAAAAAAAACATTACTGAACTGTATTCTGACCTGCTATGTACATCCAAGTTTCTTCTGATTGTCCCTTGTGTCTATGTTAAAACTATTAATATTTGCTGTGACTGTATAGTACAACATGGTTGAGAGTTTGACCTACTATGTACTTTCAAAGTTCCTTTTAATTGCCCTTTGCATCCATGTAAAAACTATCAAAGCATAATACAGACAAATTTTTGACATTTCCCATCATTTATATTCCTGCTTATAGTTGATCAAGGTTGAAAGTCTGACCTAATGTGTATTTTCAAAATTTTTGTTCATTGCCCCTTGCATCCACGTTAAAACTATCAGCATAATGTAGACAAATTCTTGAAATTCTATGTCATTTATTCCTGGTTATACAGCACAATATGGTAGGAAATTATACATTCAAGCGAGTCGCAAGAATATCAAGCAATCCTTCAAAGAAGCGGAACAAGTTGAACAATAACATAGCAACAACAGACTCCATTCAGAGGTTCAAAAATAGATACGACAAGGCTCGATCACATTAATCGGTATAAAAAAATTAAGAAGCCCTGCAAGCTCAGTTATTTACAGCAACCAAGCTAACAAGTAGACCTCAAAGAAATAAGATGATAGCGTTTGCAGGTAAAATACTGAGGGTCACGTAACTTAACCCTTTGACTGTTTCGGTCGTATATATATGTCTTACGAGCCACAGTGTTTGACGTATATACTTCTTCTTTCTTTCAACACACCGGCCGTATCCCACCGAGGCGGGGTGGCCCAAAAGGAAAAACGAAAGTTTCTCCTTTTACATTTAGTAATATATACAGGAGAAGAGGTTACTAGCCCCTTGCTCCCGGCATTTTAGTTGCCTCTTACAACACGCATGGCTTACGGAGGAAGAATTCTGTTCCACTTCCCCATGGAGATAAGAGGAAATAAACAAGAATAAGAACTAGAAAGAAAATAGAAGAAAACCCAGAGGGGTGTGTATATATGTGCTTGTACATGTATGTGTAGTGTGACCTAAGTGTAAGTAGAAGTAGCAAGACGTACCTGAAATCTTGCATGTTCATGAGACAGAAAAAAGGACACCAGCAATCCTACTATCATGTAAAACAATTACAGGCTTTCGTTTTACACTCACTTGGCAGGACGGTAGTACCTCCCTGGGCGGTTGCTGTCTACCAACCTACTACCTATATGACGTATATACATATACTCATAAATTCTAGCGGCTTCAAATCAAGCAGAAGAAAGCTGGTAGGCCTACATGTGAGAGAATGGGTCTGTGTGGTCAGTGTGCACCACATAAAAAAAAATCTGCAGCAAGCAGTGCATAATGAGAAAAAAGCACTCCAACCTTTTTTTTTTTAATTAAAATGCTGACTTTGTGGTCTATTTTCGTACAGTATTTATGGTTGTATTCTCGTTTTCTTGGTCTCATTTGATAGAATGGAAAACATATTATAGAAATAGAGGTGATTTTGATTGGTTTTACTGTAAAAAGAACCTGGAAATGCAGCTCAAAGTAGGGGAAACGTTTAATTTTTGCTGATGTTGAAAAGTAAATAAACGATGTCATTGTCCAATAAATGTCAAACTAGCCATTCTAATATGCAGTCATGAATGGGTTGACATTATTTATACAATTATTACAATATTGCAGTAGTCTGCATAACAGTAAATCTTCTATTTTTTGTTTGAATAAAAATTCAAAATAGAAAGCAAGAGTAATATCAGAGGGGCCTGGATACGTGACTGATGAGCAAAGAAAATGTTATTTTAGAGCCAGGAATATCTGCATTGTTCATTCTGGACCCTATTTTGAAATTGTCATTTTTTAATTTTCGTGAAATTGGCCAAACTGCAAATTTCTGACCATGTTATTGGGTAGTTGAAATCGGTAAATGGACAGTTTCTTGTACTCAATCGATAGAAAAAATGGAGTTCCAAAGAAATAGCTATGAGTTTGGTCGACTGGAGCAACGGAATTAGCCGAAAATAGGGCTCAAAGTGGGCGAAATCGCCGATTCGTAAATATCGCAGAGGTCGCTAACTTTGCGAGAGTGTAATTCTGTAAGTTTTCCATCAAATTTCGTACTTTTGGTGTCATTACCATTGGGAAAAAATTCTCTATCATTTCATTAGAAAAAATAATTTTTTTTTTTTAAATTTTTGCGACACCAGGAGAGACCTCAGGATTAGGGGTTGTGACAGTCAAGGGGTTAAGGCTTGGCCAGGGAGCCTGCCTATAAATGTTGCTAAGTCACACATACTACACAAGTGATACTGTTGACATTTGCTAACAAACCTGACAAATGCCACATTCATAAGAGTTCTGAAAAACATGTGCGGTTTGTGATGTACAGGTGCTCCTCGACTCCTGATGGGGTTACGTTCTGACAAACCCATCGTAAGTCGAAAATATCACAAGTCAAATATGATATGCTAAATAAACAACTACTGTCAATGAGTAAGTAAATAAATAATTACAATACCTAACTAAATAAAAGTATCGAAAAGTAAATAAATGAATACAAGTTACAGACTTGTCGCCTTCATGCTAGGTAATTGTCTTAAGTTCCACCTCCAAAGTAACCGCTTTTGCACCATTGTAAAGTCAAAATATCCTAAGTCGAGAAGCACCCGCATTTCTTTAGGACACAGGGTAATGTTGGAAAGAAACCAAGGACAAACACAACACTAACACAATAGAGGAATCAACTATTATCATGCCAATAAATTTATCAGATGCTTATTGAGCATTAAGGTGCACAGATATTAGAAGATGCTTGAACAAGGGAATTTAATATATCGGTAAACCATACCCATAAGTTACACTACTCAAATATCCAGCACTTGTAAATGGTTCAAGTCAGACCGAAACATCATCAAAATCTTCCCTTTCTCATATGTGCGGGATATTTGAGCATAGTTCCAGTCACGGTATTGTGCCTTTTTTGTTCTTTATACCCATGGGTTAACATACCACCGTTCCAATGTTAAAAGGTGTTAGTAATATACAATAAGGAGCTAGGGAGTGCATTCACTTGTAGGCTGCTTAACCCTTAAACTGTCCAAACAAATTTACGTTCACATGCGTAGTGCTCCAAAAGGAAATCTAGGTTTTTTTTACATATTTTCAAATATAACAAAAAAAAAATAGATCAAAGTTTTTTACACGTTTTCAAATGTCAAAAAAAAAAAAAAGAGATGATGATGATCTACGTTTTTTTACATACTACTTTCAAATGTTGAAAAAACGTAGATCTACATTTGGACAGTTTAAGGGTTAATGAGTGAAGAGATTTATGGGGCTTCAGTACTCTAACAAACTTAGTAATTCTGGAGTAACATGACACCATGTTTACAAAAAGAATTTGGTTTGATAGACATAAATGTAGAAAATAAAAATAATTAGTCTTAGTAACTATTGCCCTTTATTGATCAATAGAATTTTTTTGTATCTGGAAGCTCCACTTCCATAAAATAACTTCAGACATTAAAACGACTTCAAGCATAGAAGGATTTTTTAAACTACACTTCACACTCAGAGGAAATATCTATGCTAATTTTGGTATATCGGATATAAGTACCACACACATGCACTATACAACAGCAAAACATACAAAAAATTAATATTACCTTAGCAAGTATGTAGTGTAGCAGAGTGGGACAATAGGAAAGAAAAAGAGGCAAAACAGTTGAAAATAAAATAACACAACACAAAAATGATAAAACTAAGCTGAACACCAAAGCAGCGGTGCTCAAGAGTGTGTTTGTGTGCATGTGGTAAAAAGAAAAAATAAAGGGACACACTTTGCATCCTTCCCAATAGTACATTTGAGAGTCAATGAGCCCAACCATTATCCAGTCATTTAATAATGGGGAAGTAGAACAGAATTCTTCCTCCATAAGCCATACTAGCCAGGAGCAAGGGGCTAGTAGTTCCTTCTCCTGGTTTTCTTTTTTTGGCCACCCTGCTCAGTAGGATACAATGTGGCAGATGTTGCAAAAGTATGGAATAGGAGGTAGGTCACTGAAAGCAGTGAAGAGTTTTTATGAGGATAGTGAGGCTCAGGCTAGAGTATGTAGGAGAGAGGGAGATTATTTCCCAATAAAAGTAGGCCTTATACAAGGATGTGTGATGTCACCATGGTTGTTCAACATATTTATAAATGGGGTTGTAAGAGAAGTGAATGCTCGGATGTTGGCAAGAGGTGTGGGGTTAAAAGTTAAAGAATCTAACACAAAGTGGGAGTTGTCACAATTGCACTTTGCTGATGACACTGTTTCTGGGAGAGTCTGAAGAGAAGTTGAAGAGGTTGGTGGATGAGTATGGTAGGGAATGTAGAAGAAAATTAAAAGTGAATATAGGAAAGAATAAGGTGATGAGGATAACAAAAAATTAGGTGACAAAAGATTGGATATCAGATTGGAGGGAGAGAGTATGGAGGAGGTGAATGTATTCAGATATTTAGGAGTGGACGTGTCAGCAGATGGGTCTATGAAAGATGAGGTGAATCATCAAAGAACTTTGTCCATGGAAGCAAAGAGGGAAATGTATGAGAGTATAGTTATACCAATGCTCTTATATAGGTGTGAAACATGGACGGTGAATGGTGCAACAAGGAGAAGGATGGAGGCAGTGGAGATGTCATGTCTGAGGACAATGTGTGGTGTGAATATAATGCAGAGAATTCGAAGTTTGGAAATTAGGAGGAGGTGCGGTATTACCAAAACTATTATCCAGAGGACTGACGAGGGGTCGTTGAGGTGGTTCGGACGTGTAGAGGAGATAGAATGAAATAGAATGACTTCAAGAGTGTATAAATCTGTAATGGAGCGAAGGTGGGGTACGGGTTGACCTAGGAAAGGCTGGAGGAGAGGGGGGTAAAGAAGGTTTTGTGTGCAAGGGGCTTGGACTTCCAGCAAGTATGTGTGTGTTAGATAGGAGTGAATGGAGAGAAATGGTTTTTAGAACTTGAATTGTTGTTGGAGTGTGAGCGAGGTAACATTTATAAAGGGATTCAGGGAAACCAGTAGGCCAGACTTGAGTCCTGGAGATGGGAAGTACAGTGTCTGCACTCTGAAGGCATGTTAATGTTGCAGTTTTATAACTGTAGTGTAAGCACGCCTCTGGCAAGACAGTGATGGAGTGAATGATGAAAGTTTTTCTTTTTAGGGCCACCCTGCCTTGGTGAGAGAAGGCCGATGTGTTAATAAAAAATAATAAAAATACACTAACCCAATGCATGGTCCTTTTACTCATATACAATATCTCAATATTATGGTACCAGGCGAATAACTGATAAATTATAAACTAATTATGAATACAGTACAGTGGACCCCCGCTTAACGATCACCTCCAAATGCGACCAATTATGTAAGTGTATTTATGTAAGTGCGTTTGTACGTGTATGTTTGAGGGTCTGAAATGGACTAATCTACTTCACAATATTCCTTATGGGAAAAAATTCGGTCAGTACTGGCACCTGAACATACTTCTGGAATGAAAAAAGTTCGTTAACCGGGGGTCCACTGTACTACTGACCCTACAGCTTTTGTAAACAGCATTATCATTAAAATAAAAATATGATAATGTTTCAATGTTAGTGTTATTTTAAGTGTCTAACAGAGTCAAGATTTGTGCTAAATCACCTACAATTGCTACATCACTAGTTACAGTAAGTTTGTATCTGTGATGGTCCCAGATAGCAGTCATAGAGAAGAAATCACAGAATCCCAAGATGTAACGATACAAAAACAAATATATACTGAAGTGCAATAAATAAAATCTTCTTAAAGCACTAATAATAATTTAAGTTCTTAGAGCACTAATAACACAATAATTTAAGGTCTTAAAGCGCTAATAACAATAATTTAAGTTCTTAAGAGAACTAATAATAATGCATAATTTAACCTCTTAAATTTAATCTGAATTTAGATGGCTAATACCACCAGTCAGTCAAATTATGCAATTGTACGAAGACGAGAAAAGGCAGAAGAATTCAGAAATAAAGATGACATTAAGAAATGAATCTCTGAGTACCACAAATACAAAAAAAAAAATGTGACAGTTCGAAAAACATTTGCCGAGAATGTCCAACAACAAGTAAAACGCCTGTTAGTCTTTCTAAGAAAGTGCTTCTATAGTCCAGCAAGTCTCATACATCGTTTAACCATCACAGAAATAAGCAATATTTTATAAACATGAGTGTTAACTTTCTTCTTTTAGCTAAAAACGACAAGTAGCAACTGGAAACTTTACAACTTATCAGTGAAATTATTAACATTCTAATATCACAGTATTAAACCTACCACAGTGATTATACTCCACAACAGCAAGCATGACTGTTTTTCACAACAGTAAAATTACAGAATTTAAGTTTAAATTTAGCAAAATGTTGCAGTTAGTATCAGAGATGGACCATGTATTATCTGCTCGTAAGACTGTACTGCCTATTTATGCTAGTTCAGCAGGATTCAATCATGCAAGAATTTTCTTTCATATATGCAGCATTTCTCTATTTGTAATAATATAACTGTCAAAATTTTTTGTTGTGACATCAAGTAAAGCTGACACAAAGGAGAAGTAAATCCCCCCCAAAATATTTCAATGGTCAATGACCTATGAATTATCAGTGATGACAAAAATAACTTAAAATACAGTACTGTATACAAAGGTAACACATGAAATTTAATGTAAAACAAAATTTTTGATGATCCATTCTTTACCCTGACTTTTCACATGGATTTTTAATTCCCAATGTTCAAAGTCCAGTTTAAAAGTTTTGCATAAACTGGTAGTAATAGGCAGAACTGATCAACCCATCAGCCATAGTGAGTTTCCGAGTACTAGACAGTACAATCGACTGTCACATCTGCCACTGAGCAAGTCACAATGGCACCGCCAAATTACGCCTCTCATTCTCATAGTATCAGAAAATATGTTATAAAACTCAAAAACTTTTAATGACTAAAATAAAAGAGGGCTGAGTTCATATTTTTTTGTGAACTTGCTATCTAAAGTCTTAGTGAACCTGCTTATATATAAGTTCAATTAACCAGAAGACAGCAATTCAGAATTCACAAGGATTGTATACAGAATTTAGAATGTTTAGTATTCAGTATGAAACACTGTATAGTACTTCAAAAGTCTGGAAACATCCGAGGTCAAAAATAAGTTCGATGAAAGAGTCAAAAACACAAACACGATCAATCTCTTATAGAACCTAACTCACAAAATATTTTAGGGAAAAGATTAATGACGACCAGCCAATAAGCAAACTATACGTAGGTTTGTCATGTCAGCTTGCTTCTTTTATGTGGAAAGTATGTCAGGGAGGTACTACAGTCCTGCCAAATGTGTAAAATGGACACCTGTAATGGTTTTACACAACAGTAAGGTTGTTGGTGTCTTTTCTTTCTGTCTCATAAATACACAAGATAATAGGTACATCTTTGCTACTTATTCTTACACCGAGGTTACACTACACACATACAGACACACTCGTGTGTATATATATATACATGTACATTTTTTTTTTTTTCAACAAGTCGGCCGTCTCCCACCGAGGCAGGGTGACCCAAAAAAGAAAGAAAATCCCCAAAAAGAAAATACTTTCATCATCATTCAACACTTTCACCACACTCACACATTATCACTGCTTTTGCAGAGGTGCCCAGAATACAACAGTTTAGAAGCATATACGTATAAAGATACACAACATATCCCTCCAAACTGCCAATATCCCAAACCACTCCTTTAAAGTGCAGGCATTGTACTTCCCATTTCCAGGACTCAAGTCCGACTATATGAAAATAACCGGTTTCCCTGAATCCCTTCACTAAATATTACCCTGCTCACACTCCAACAGATCGTCAGGTCCCAAGTACCATTCGTCTCCATTCACTCCTATCTAACACGCTCACGCACGCTTGCTGGAAGTCCAAGCCCCTTACCCACAAAACCTCCTTTACCCCCTCTCTCCAACCCTTTCGAGGACGACCCCTACCCCTCCTTCCTTCCCCTATAGATTTATATGCTTTCCATGTCATTCTACTTTGATCCATTCTCTCTAAATGACCAAACCACCTCAACAACCCCTCTTCTGCCCTCTGACTAATACTTTTATTAACTCCACACCTTCTCCTAATTTCCACACTCCGAATTTTCTGCATAATATTTACACCACACATTGCCCTTAAACAGGACGTCTCCACTGCCTCCAACCGTCTCCTCGCTGCTGCATTCACAACCCAAGCTTCACACCCATATAAGAGTGTTGGTACTACTATACTTTCATACATTCCCTTCTTTGCCTCCATAGATAACGTTTTTTGACTCCACATATACCTCAACGCACCACTCACCTTTTTTCCCTCATCAATTCTATGATTAACCTCATCCTTCATAAATCCATCCGCCGACACGTCAACTCCCAAGTATCTGAAAACATTCACTTCTTCCATACTCCTCCCCAATTTGATATCCAATTTTTCTTTATCTAAATCATTTGACACCCTCATCATCTTACTCTTTTCTATGTTCACTTTCAATTTTCTACCTTTACACACATTCCCAAACTCATCCACTAACCTTTGCAATTTTTCTTTAGAATCTCCCATAAGCACAGTATCATCAGCAAAAAGTAACTGTGTCAATTCCCATTTTGAATTTGATTCCCCATAATTTAATCCCACCCCTCTCCCAAACACCCAGCATTTACTTCCTTTACAACCCCATCTATAAATATATTAAACAACCATGGTGACATTACACATCCCTGTCTAAGACCTACTTTTACCGGGAAGTATTCTCCCTCTCTTCTACACACCCTAACCTGAGCCTCACTATCCTCATAAAAACTCTTTACAGCATTTAATAACTTACCACCTATTCCATATACTTGCAACATCTGCCACATTGCTCCTCTATCCACTCTATCATATGCCTTTTCTAAATCCATAAATGCAATAAAAACTTCCCTATCTTTATCTAAATACTGTTCACATATATGCTTCAATGTAAACACCTGATCTACACATCCCCTACCCACTCTAAAACCTCCTTGCTCATCCGCAATCCTACATTCTGTCTTACCTCTAATTCTTTCAATTATAACCCTACCGTACACTTTTCCTGGTATACTCAGTAAGCTTATTCCTCTATAATTTTTACAGTCTCTTTTGTCCCCTTTCCCTTTATATAAAGGGACTATACATGCTCTCTGCCAATCCCTAGGTACCTTCCCCTCTTTCATACATTTATTAAACAAAAGTACCAACCACTCCAACACTATATCCCCCCCTGCTTTTAACATTTCTGTCATGATCCCATCAGTTCCAGCTGCTTTACCCCCTTTCATTTTACGTAATGCCTCACGTACCTCCCCCACACTTACATTCTGCTCTTCTTCACTCCTAAAAGATGGTATACCTCCCTGACCAGTGCATGAAATTATTGCCTCTGTTTCTTCCTTAACATTTAAAAGTTCCTCAAAATATTCTCTCCATCTACCCAATACCTCCATCTCCCCATCTACTAACTCCCCTACTCTGTTTTTAACTGACAAATCCATATTTTCCCTAGGCTTTCTTAACTTGTTTAACTCACTCCAAAATTTTTTCTTATTTTCATTAAAATTTCTTGACAGTGCCTCTCCCACTCTATCATCTGCTCTCCTTTTGCACTCTCTCACCACTCTCTTTACCTTTCTTTTACTCTCCATATACTCTGCTCTTCTTATAACACTTCTGCTTTGTAAAAACCTCTCATAAGCTACCTTTTTCTCTTTTATCACACCCTTTACTTCATCATTCCACCAATCACTCCTCTTTCCTCCTGCCCCCACCCTCCTATAACCACAAACTTCTGCCCCACATTCTAATACTGCATTTTTAAAACTATTCCAACCCTCTTCAACCCCCCCACTACTCATCTTTGCACTAGCCCACCTTTCTGCCAATAGTCGCTTATATCTCACCCGAACTTCCTCCTCCCTTAGTTTATACACTTTCACCTCCCTCTTACTTGTTGTTGCCACCTTCCTCTTTTCCCATCTACCTCTTACTCTAACTGTAGCTACAACTAAATAATGATCCGATATATCAGTTGCCCCTCTATAAACATGTACATCCTGGAGCCTACCCATCAACCTTTTATCCACCAATACATAATCTAATAAACTACTTTCATTACGTGCTACATCATACCTTGTATATTTATTTATCCTCTTTTTCATAAAATAAGTATTACTTATTACCAAATTTCTTTCTACACATAGCTCAATTAAAGGCTCCCCATTTACATTTACCCCTGGCACCCCAAATTTACCTACTACTCCCTCCATAACATTTTTACCCACTTTAGCATTGAAATCCCCAACCACCATTACTCTCACACTTGATTCAAAACTCCCCACGCATTCACTCAACATTTCCCAAAATCTCTCTCTCTCCTCTACACTTCTCTCTTCTCCAGGTGCATACACGCTTATTATAACCCACTTTTCACATCCAATCTTTATTTTACTCCACATAATCCATGAATTAATACATTTATAGTCCCTCTTTTCCTGCCATAGCTTATCCTTCAACATTATTGCTACTCCTTCTTTAGCTCTAACTCTATTTGAAACCCCTGACCTAATCCCATTTATTCCTCTCCACTGAAACTCTCCCACCCCCTTCAGCTTTGTTTCATTTAAAGCCAGGACATCCAGCTTCTTCTCATTCATAACATCCACAATCATCTCTTTCTTATCATCTGCACAACATCCATGCACATTCAGACTTCCCACTTTGACATATATACATATATATACATATATATATATACATATATATACATATATACATATTTTTTTTTTTTTTTTTTTAACAAGTCGGTCGTCTCCCACCGAGGCAGGGTGACCCAAAAAAGAAAGAAAATCCCCAAAAAGAAAATACTTTCATCATCATTCAACACTTTCACCACACTCACACATTATCACTGCTTTTGCAGAGGTGCTCAGAATACAACAGTTTAGAAGCATATACGTATAAAGATACACAACATATCCCTCCAAACTGCCAATATCCCAAACCCCTCCTTTAAAGTGCAGGCATTGTACTTCCCATTTCCAGGACTCAAGTCCGACTATAAGAAAATATATATATATATACACAGTATACTATATATACATATTTTTTTTTTTCCAACAAACCGGTCGTATCCCACCAAGGCAGGGTGACCAAAAAAGAAAAATGAAAGTTTCTCTTTTTAACTTTAGTAATGTATACAGAAGAGGAGGTTACTAGCTCCTTGCTCCCGGCATGTTAGTCGCGTCTTAGGATACTCATGGTTTATGGAGGAAGAATTCTGTTCTGCTTCCCCATGGAGATAAGAGGAGCTAAATAAGAACAGGTAAGAAAATAGAAGAAAACCCAAAGGGGTGCATATATATATGCTTGTATAAGCATGTGTAGTGTGACCTAAATGTAAGTAGAATTAGCAAGACATACCTAAAATCTTGCATGTTTATGAGACAGAAAAAAGACACTAGCAATCTTACCATCATGTAAAACAATTACAGGTGGTAAATATTCTGCTTGGTAAATTACTTGCACTTAAGGTTAGTCTGCTCACCTGTTTTAAACGTGTGCGGTCCTTTTCCAGTGCATATGTAACGTCATCACCCTGAGCAGTATCATGTTCGTGTTTCCGTCTCTCCTCTTCAAGCTCTGCAACCACCCGAGAATGACGCTTGTGGAGAGAAACAGACAGTCAATTTTCTGTTCACAATGGTCAATGAAAACTTTCTCAAAAATGCATTTTAACCAATAATCCATTTTAACAAACTGCATCTAATAAACCTAAAACACTAAAGAACTCCATTTACGTTTAACAGAAAAACAAACCAACCATAACATGAAGCAGACACCACACTGTTATCACAAGTACAAGAAACAGTCTATCTAACCACTTTTTCTAAACAAGAAACTGAAGTCCATCTAACAGGTATTTTCTAAACACAAGGAACTAAAGTCCATCTAACAGGTTTTTCCAAGTCCCTCATAATGTCGCCTTGCTCACTCAGTAACAGCACAACAAATCTCATAAGCCACTCTACTCTGCTCCAATCCAACATGCCAAGAACACATGACAGGCAAAACCAATTATAATTCCTGTTTACCTTCTCTGCTTCTCTCAAGACATGACGCATCCTCTGGTGTGCTTTGCGTTGTTGAGCAATCAGGTGTTCTAGCTGCGCTAACTGTGTCTCTTCTAAGGCTCTGAGTTCACTCTCATTGACACCGCCGCCCCGTACCACAGAACCCCCAATGCTGTCACGTTGCAAAGCTAGAAATGGATCACTCAATCCTACTCGGCCATACTGTAGCAGGTTCTTTACTCGCTCGGTCTGCAAAATACAAGTTACTTGTTGAAATGAAGCGTAATGAGATAAATAATAGCAAAGGCCGAAATACAGTAAAAGAAATCACAGAACGGGTGGGATTTGAACTAATAAGCCAGTGTGCTATCTATTGGACCATGTCACCATAATGAGAATCGTCCATCTACGAACAGGTGCTCCTCGACTTAGGATGGCTTGACTTACGATATTTCAGCCTTACGATGGTGTAAAAGCAATTACAGCGGAACCTCGGTATACAACCAGCTCTCTACTCGAACAAAGCCAAGCACTTGACCAAACAAATATGACCTGCCAGAACTTCGCTGTAAACTATTTCCTGTTTCTTCGCATTTTTTTTTTTTATTATTTGTATAAGTCACCATGGGGGCCTACGACGATTAGTGATAACAGCCAACCAAAGAGAAAATTGGTTGGGAAGAACTGGTTCGATACTCAAATGGAGCGGCACTCGAACAGCCTTCTAGAATGAATTAAGGTCGCTTACCGAGGTTACACTGTACTTTGGAGATGAAACTTAAGATAATTACCCAGCATGAAGGTGGCAAGTCCGTAACCTGTATTCCTTTATTTACTTTTCAATACTGGTATTTAGTCACAGTAATTATTTGTTTATTAATTTTATTCAGTGACAGTAGTTATTTATTTACTTATTTATTTAGCACATCGTATTCATAGTAGACCTGCAATATTTTTTACTTAAAACGGGTTCGTCGGAATGTAACCCCATCATAGGTCGAGGAGCACCTGTATGCATATTTCTATACACCATATGAAAGTTCACATTTGTGAGCAAAGACTAATTCGAAAGAAACAAAATTAATACTGAAATTTGTAAAAACTGTAGTAATTCAGTCCATGATAAACACCATTTAAATTCAAAATATTAAATACATGTACAACATTTTATCTGAACAAAAATACAAAGTGTGTAAATCTTAACAACTTAGGTATGAGATAATTACAGAGCGTACCTTGAGGGTTGCAATAACAACATCTCTCGACTGGAGCTCACCCTCCATGTAGGAAAGCAATCTGAGAAGATCATTGCGGCTCAACTCCAATTTGGGGTTTAGCTGAAATGAAAAACAGAATGATGTAATTAGTTAGCGTACACCGAACTTTAGGTTTTTTTATTATTGTACTTTACTATGATTTATTATTTATAAACCTTTACTTATAGAAAGACAAGAAAAAATCCTTTAGGTATACACCCTGACTTTTTTTTTTTTAA
The DNA here is from genome assembly GCF_038502225.1 of Cherax quadricarinatus. Taxonomy (NCBI): domain Eukaryota; kingdom Metazoa; phylum Arthropoda; class Malacostraca; order Decapoda; family Parastacidae; genus Cherax; species Cherax quadricarinatus. The sequence goes on along the minus strand of NC_091374.1, from coordinate 5,465,151 downwards.
CACACTGGCCATATCCCACCGAGGCATGGTGACAAAAAAAAAAAAAAAAAAAAAAAAAAAAAAATTATTTTTAAATTTAGTAATACACCTTAACCCCTTCAGGGTCCAAGGCCCAAATCTGAAGTGGTGCCCCAGTGTCCAAGAATTTTCAAAAAAAAAAAAATTTGTTATTTTTTCTTGTGAAATGGTAGAGAATCTTTTTGCGAAGGTAATAAAACAAAAAGTACGAAATTTGATGGAAAATTGACGAAATTATGCTCTCGCGAATTTTGATGTGTCAGCGATATTTACGAATCGGCGATTTTGCCGACTTTGACTCCCATTTTAGGCCAATTACATTATTCCAGTCAACCAAATTCTTAGCTATTTCACTAGTATTACTTCTATTCTATCGATTGAGCACAAGAAATCGCCAAGTCAACTGTTTCAACTACAAATTAAAGTGATCAGAAATTGTTAATTTGGCCAATTTTACACAAAGTTCAAAATATTCCAATTTCGAAATAGGGTCCAGAATAAACAATGTAGGTATTCCTGGAACTAAACTAACATTTCCTCTGTTCATTAGTTACATTTTGAGGCGTTACAAATAAATTCCATTTTGATTTTTTATTCACATAATGAATTTTTATTCACACCAAAAAATAGAAGATTTACTGTTATGCAATACTGTAATAATTGTATAAATATCATCACCATATTTGTGAATGCATATTTGACCCACCAGCCGACGTGTATTAGACATGTGAGGTCGTTTGTTTACTCTTGAATATCGGCAAAAATTTAACATTTCTGCTACTTTGAGCTCAGTTTCATGCCATTTCCAGTGCTAAACCCAATCAAAATCATCTTTATTTCTGTAATATGTCTTCCATTCTATCAAATGAGACCAAGAAATCGCAAATAGAACTATAAAAAACATACGAAAAAACACTGCAAAGTCGCTGTGTTAATCGAAAAATCATGATTTCAGTTTTTTTTCTCTCATTATACACAGCGTGCTGCAGGATCTGTTTTATGTGGTGCACACATACCACATAGATGTATTCTCTCATATCTAGGCCCAAATGTACCACTCACAGTTTATCAGAGTGAGCTGAGCTCATGACGTAGATCTACGGTTTGGACCCTGAACGTAAAGCCATAGATCTACGGGACGGACCCTCAAAGAGTTAACTGCAACCTGAAATTCAACACTCACAACCAACACATTTTTTTTTTCAGCAAACTGGCCATATCCCACCGAGGCAGGGTGGCCCAAAAAGAAAAATGAAAGTTTCTCGTTTTAAATTTAGTAATTTATACAGGAGAAGAGATTACTAGCCCTTTGCTCCCGGCATTTTAGTCGCCTCTTACAACACGCATGGCTTACGGAGGAAGAATTCTGTTCCACTTCCCCATGGAGATAAGGGGAAATAAACAAGAACAAGAACTAGTAAGAAAATAGAAGAAAACCCAGAGGGGTGTGTATATATATATATACTACATGTATATGCTTGTACATATAAGTGTAGTGTGACCTAAGTGTAAGAAGAAGTAGCAAGACGTACCTGAAATCTTGCATGTTTATGAGACAGAAAAATGGACACCAGCAATCCTGCCATCATGTAAAACAATTACAGTGGACCCCCGCATAGCGACTTTAATCCGTGCAAGAGGGCTGATTGTTATGCGAAATGTTCGGTATGCGAATGAATTTTCCCCATAAGAAATAATGGAAATCAAATTAATCCGTGCAAGACACCCAAAAGTATGAAACAAAAATGTTTACCACATGAAATATACATTTTCCTACACACAAAGAGAAGGATACATGCACAATAGTAGAGTAGTACATGCACAATATATATTGTGCATGTACTACTCTACTAAATGAAGAATAAATGACACTTACCTTTATTGAAGATGCAGCAATGACTGATGAGACACTGTGTCCTGGGAGTGCCTTTTCCTCCTGAGTACTGTAGGTCCTGTTTGGCATTTTCTTCCAGAACAGGCCTTATCACACTGTGTATGCCACTACGATTCTTAAATCTCTCAAACCAACCTTTGCTGGCTTTAAATTCACCAATATGAGCACTAGTTCCAGGCATTTTTCCCTGTTCACCTGGGTGTTAGTCGACTGGTGTGGGTTGCATCCTGGGAGACAAGATTAAGGACCCCAATGGAAATAAGTTAGACAGTCTTCGATGACACTGACTTTTTTGGGTTATCCTGGGTGGCAAATCCTCTGGGGTTAATTGTTTCTTGGTATTCTCAATAAGCCACACCAACAACGGTGCTACAGCAGCAGCAGCAGCAGCTGACGGTGGTACAGCAGCAACAGACGATGCTACAGCAGCAGCAGACGATGCTACAGCAGCAGCAGACGATGCTACAGCAGCAGCAGACGATGCTACAGCAGCAGCAGATGATGCTACAGCAGCAGCAGATGATGCTACAGCAGCAGCAGAAGATGCTACAGCAGCAGCAGACGATGCTACAGCAGCAGCAGACGATGCTACAGCAGCAGCAGACGATGCTACAGCAGCAGCAGACGATGCTACAGCAGCAGCAGACGATGCTACAGCAGCAGCAGCAGCTGACGGTAGTACAACAGCAGCAGCAGCTGACAGTGCAGCAGCAGCTGACAGTGCAGCAGCAGCTGACGGTGGTACAGCAGCAGCTGTACCACCAATAGTAGCGATGGTTGATTGGGATTTATTATACAACCTGGCCAGCTCGGAGACACGCACTCCACTTTCATACTTATCAATGATCTTTTTCTTCATCTCTATAGTAATTCTCACCCTTATTGCTGTAGGGTTGGCACTAGAAGCTTTCTTGGGGCCCATGGTCACTTATTTTCCAGAAAAAATCACCAAAAACACTGTAATAATACGAAATGTTCCGATTGTATGCTTGGATGTTACCGCGGAGGCTGGCTGGTAAACAATGCCACCGGCGGAACATGTGAGTGTGGCTCAGGCCGCACATTGGACGCGTCTCGGACGAAGGGCGATGAGCGGGTTTTTGGGCGGTATGCGAGGCAAAATTTTTGCGAAAAAAGCGAGCGGTATGCGGATTGTACGGTATGCGATGCGTGTGGTATGCGGGGGTCCACTGTATAGGCTTTCGTTTTACACTCACCTGGCAGGATGGTAGTACCTCCCTGGGCGGTTGCTGTCTACCAACCTACTACCTAGGAACCAACACATATCTAAGAAAAATATCTAAATACGTACAGTGTCCGGGCATTCTTTTAAAAAATATATGCTATGAACCATAAACATTACTCACTTTGTACCACTAACTAATTTATACGTTCCTATGTGTTTGAAAGAAAAATAATCATGACACATATACACTAAATAATATAGATCTTAATATCACTGATTGCAAAAAAAAAATTTAGGAGTTCTGGTTTGCAGAAATCTAAAATCAAGACAACAGTGGCTAAGTGTTTGCAATAAAGCAAATAAAATTCTCGACTTCATATCAAGAAGTACGTATAAATAACAAGAGTCCTCAGGTTATTCTTCAACTCTATATATCACCAGTTAGGCCTCATTTAAATTATGTTGCACAGTTTTGGTCACTATTACAGAATGGATATAAATGAGCTGGAGAACGTACAAAGAAGGATGACAAAGTTGATCTCATGTATCAGGAATCTTTCCTACAAGGATAGACTGGAGGCCTTAAATCTGCACTCTCCTGAAAGGCATAGAATTAGGGGAGACATGACTGAAGTGTATAAATGGAAAACAGGAATAAATAACGGGGCGGTAAATAACGTGCTAAAATTATCTAACCAAGACAGGACTCATAGCAATAGGTTCAAGTTGGAAAAATTTAGATTTAGAAAGGATATAGTGGATGAGTGGAACAAACTCCCGAGTAACATCATTAAGTTAAATTATTATTATTATAATCAAAAAGAAGCGCTAAGCCACAAGGGCTATACAGCGCTGCAGGGTAGGGAAGGAAGCAAGGGAATTGGATGGCAGAAGGGAGGGGGGATGATCAGCAGGGTACAGAAAACAGCGGGGCAGGGGATAGTACGGGGGTAGAGGGTAGCAAGAGATACAAGTAGAAAGGGCTGAAAGTATCAAAATTTGTGGAGTAAGTCAGTCGTTGTCAAAAAGTCAATGAGAGAGTCCGGATGAAAGGTGGGTCCATCAGCGAGAAGGGAAGGTAAAGAGAGAGCAGCGGGGCGAAGACGACGACAGAGGTAAATTCTGCGTGCTCGTTGATAAAGTGGGCAGTCCAACAGAATGTGGCTGACTGATAATGGAGCTTGGCAATTCTCACAGAGAGGAGCAAGACGCCTCTCCATGAGATATCCATGAGTAAGACGAGTATGGCCAATGCGAAGACGGGAGAGAGTAGTCTCCCAACCTCGACACTGGTGATAAGAAGACGGCCAGTAACCTATACTCGGTTTAATAGACTGAAGTTTGTTGCCGAGCATAGTAGACCAACGTTGTTGCCAACGGGTGTGAAGGTGGGAAGATATTACAGCAAAATAGTCCGTACATGGAATACCTCTATAAGAAACTGGTAGGTCATGTACTGCTGACCGCGCAGCAGTGTCTGCCTGTTCATTGCCCTGTACGTCAACATGACCAGGGACCCAACAAAAAACAATATCTTTATGCTTAGTAAAGATGCGGCGTAGCCAAAGTTGGATACGGAGGACTAAGGGGTGAGGTGTATCAAATTTTTGTATAGCCTGTAAAGCACTAAGGGAGTCTGAGACAACCACAAATGATGACACAGGCATAGATGCAATACGGATAAGTGCTGTAAGGATGGCATATAATTCAGCAGTAAAAATACTAGCTGAAGATAGTAAATGCCCTTGTACGACGCTGTCCGGAAACACTGCTGCGAATCCTACGCCGTCAGAAGACTTAGAGCCATCTGTGTACACAGCAATGGCATGAGAATGAGAGTGAAAGTGGTCAAGAAAAAGAGAGCGGGAAGCGACCGTAGACAGTTGGGCTTTCGAGCAAGGGAGGGAGAAAGAACAGACTCGAACAGCTGGAACTTCCCAGGGGGGTAGGGAAAAGTGTGATGCTACATGTACATAGAAAGGTGGTAGTTGAAGAGAAGACAAGAGCGAATGAAGGCGAAGAGAGAAGGGACGGAGTAAGCAGGGGCGGCGAACAAATAAAGAATGTCTACTAATATCAGTGACCATTCTATAAATGGAAGGATTGCGGAGATCATGAGAGCGTACATAGTAGCGCAGGCAATGGGCATCACGGCGATCGGATAAGGATGGAACGTTCGCTTCTGCATAGAGGCTTTCGACAGGGGAAGAGCGAAAAGCACCAAGGCATAAACGTAATCCTTGGTGATGAATGGGGTTAAGGCTAGAGAGAGTAGCAGGAGATGCCGCTGAATAGATCTGGTCACCATAATCAAGTTTCGATAAAATAAGGGTGGAATGTAGGTGAAGGAGGGTTCGACGATCAGCTCCCCACGAAAGATGAGCAAGGGTTTTAAGAAGGTTCAGCCGGCTGTGACAAGTTGCCTTCAGAGAGGTAATGTGAGGTTTCCAGGATAACCTACGATCAAAGAGGAGGCCCAGAAACTTGACTGTATCACGTTCAGGGATACGTGAGCCATAGAGGTACAAAGGATGATCAGAGATGACAGAGCGTCTAGTGAAAGTGATTTGGTGGGTTTTAGTGCTGGAAAATTTAAACCCATGTGTGGTGGCCCAATTGGAAACACGGTCGACTGCATGCTGGAGAGAAACTGTAAGGAGGTGACAGTCAGCGCCTGCACAGGCAATAGCGAAGTCATCAACATAGAGTGATGACCAAATATTTGATGGAAGACTAGAGGCCAAATCATTAATAGCAAGGAGAAAAAGTGTTGTGCTCAGAACACATCCCTGGGGGACACCTTCAGCTTGGATAAAGTCCGGGGAGAGCACATTATTAACCCGAACACGGAAATGCCTGTCAGTTAAAAAGTTCTTAAGGAAGGATGGTAGATTGCCTCGAAGGCCTAAGGAGTGGGCTTGGGCTAAAATATTATACCTCCAAGTTGTGTCATATGCCTTCTCAAGATCAAAAAATATGGCAATAACTGAGTGGTTATTCGCAAAGGCATTACGAACATACGTATCCAAGCGCAGTAAGGGGTCTATGGTAGAACGTCCCTTACGAAAGCCATATTGACGAGTGGAGAGACTGTTGTGTGTCTCTAAATACCACACTAAACGTCTATTTACTAGACGTTCCATTACTTTGCAAACTGCACTGGTAAGAGCAATGGGACGATAGTGGGAGGTTTCATGTCCCGTAGTGCCTGGTTTGCGGAAAGGGAGAACAATGGCGGATTTCCACAGCTGTGGAAGAACTCCTTGTGACCAAATAAGATTGTAAAGGCGTAATAGGACTGCAAGGGCTGACTGATGTAAATGTTGTAGCATACGAATATGAATGTCGTCGGGCCCAGCTGCCGATGATCGACAAGCTGAGAGTGTTGCCTCCAGTTCTTGAAGTGTAAAAGGCACATTATACTGTTCTTCTCTGAGAGAAGAAAAGTCCAAGGGTGCTAACTCTCTGGCAGACTTTGAGGAAAGAAATGAGGGGCATAGATGGAGTCCCTGAGAAATACGGACCAGATGATTGCCAATTTCATTGGCAACATCTAGTGGGTTTGCTATATCAACACCGGCAACCCGCAGAACAGGAGCCGGGTCAGGAGAATATTTACCACTCAGTTTTCGTACTTTTTTCCAGACTGCACTCATAGAGGAAGCAGAGGTGATGGTGGAGACATAATCTCGCCAGCAAGTGCGTTTAGCGTCACGGATGACACGGCGAGCGATCGCACGCTTCTGTTTAAAATCAAGGAGTCGCTCTGTGGTTCTATTGTACCGGTACCTGCCCCATGCAGCGCGTTTCAAACGTACTGCACGAGCACAAGCAGGAGACCACCAAGGCACGCATTTCTGAGAATGCCTGCTCGAAGTTTGGGGTATAGAATGAGAAGCTGCGGTGAAAACGGAGGATGAGAATAGGTGTAAAAGCTCATCGATGGAGGACGAAGAAGGAACCTCTTTAAAAACAGTCAGGTGTGAGTAAAGGTTCCAATTTGCCCGATTAAATTGCCAGCGTGGGGTGCGAAGAGGTGGCGAATATGAAGGGGAAGTAAGAATGATTGGGAAATGATCACTGTCATGTAAGTCCGGGAGAACAGACCAAGTAAAGTCTAATGCGGCGGAGGAAGAGCAAACTGAGAGATCGATGCAAGAGAGAGTATGAGTCCGAGGATCAAAATGGGTGTGAGTACCTGTATTTAAAACATGGAGGGGGTGGGTGGCAAGAAAAGCCTCTAACTGAATTCCACGGGAATCACAGTGAGACCCTCCCCAGAGGAAATGGTGGGCATTAAAATCACCAAGTAACAGAATTGGTGGCGGTAATGACGAAACAAGGAAGGCAAAATCCGGAATAGATAATGCCCGAGAAGGAGAGAGATATAAAGAACAGAGCGTATACCACCTATGTAAGTGGATACGGGCTGCTGTGTAATGCAGCGAAGTATGAACAAATAGCTGATGGTACGGAATATCAGTGCGGAGAAGAAGGGCACTTTCATTAAAGGTCCCATCAGGAAAAGGATCTGAAGAATACAATAAATTATAGCCTGAGATGTGAGAAATAACAGCAGAGTGTAATTTTGGTTCCTGTAAGCAAACACCAACAGGGGCAAACTGGGAGAGTAACATCTGAAGCTCACCCCGATTACCCCTGAGGCCACGTATATTCCACTGTAAAAAGGCCATGAATGGCAATGATAAAGATACTTGAAATCCGCAGGTAAGGGTTCCTACGGACTAGGAGGGTTAGAAAAGTCCACATGCGGAGGCAGTGGAAAATGTTCAAGCAGCGAAGGAACGGTGCGCTGTGAAGAAAGGAGTTGCGCAGATGGAGCAGAGGAGAGAGAAAGAGCGGAAGGTGGATCAGTGTCCATTGATGGTTTGGTCTCTGCAATATATTCAGAGATTGCTTCAAGTGTTTCAGAATTCAGAGATGTCGTATGGGAGACAATATTGGGAATGGTAGGGGGAGGATGAGTAAAGATTGGAACTGTATTGGACTGTACCAAGGTAGGGGGGGGCGAAAGGGTGGAGGGAACTGGAGAAGCGTGGCAGGGGACAGAAGAGACAGGAACCTGGGAGGTGGCAGAAGAGGAAGAAACTTGGGAGGGAACAGGGGAGGAAGGTACATTACGAGGAGGAGGGTGAACCTCTGCACTTGTAACTGAGCCAGTGAGAGGGGAAGAACTAGGGACAGAGACAGGGAGGGTAAAATGAGGAGGTGGAAGATGGGTAGGAGGTGTTACCGGACCTTTTTTTGACTTTTGAGAAGTAGAGGGACGATTGGGAAGAGGTGTCGTACGAGGTCTCGTCGATACTGAGGCTTGTAAGAGAGAACTCGAAGAAGCGAGATTAGACTGAGGCGTTGAAGTAGGGACGTCTGAGCCGAGGACAGCAAAAGGATTAGATACAGGAGTGATTATGGGAGAGGTAACCACAGAGGTGGGTGTAGAAGATGGGATACCAGAAGTGGGGGGACGTTTTGAAACACGGGAATAAGAAACACGTGGGAGTCTCCCTTGGAGGCGGAGATGAGAAACTGCCATGGCATAAGGGAGACCTTCTGTCTCTTTGAGGTAACGGATTTCCCGCTCGTTTAAATAGACCTGACAACGGCGAGAGTACGAAGGGTGAGCCTCATGACAGTTAAGGCAAGAGGGAGATCGATTGCAAGACGTATTAGAATGGTCATCGGCACCACAGACTGGGCATTCGGCGATAGATCTGCAATATTTCGCTGGATGGCCAAATCGCCAGCAATTTCTACACTGTTGTGGTGTAGGGATCACCTTTCGAACTTGTAACCGATGTCCTGCTATATAAACTGAGGATGGGAGTTCTCGGCTGTCAAAAGTTAAACGAGCCACATTGCTAGGGTATCGTCTCCGCCCACGGGCAGGAAGAACGTAAGTGTCTACCTTGAGGATTGGGAGATCTTGGAGTTCCAGCTGTTCTAGAATGTCGGTGCCACATGTCTGGAAATTTTGTTGAACTATGGTATGGGGCAGAATAACGGTACCACTACAAGAATTGAGGGAATGATGTTTTTCAAGGGTGACAGGAACAGTATCTATATGGGAAAGACGAGAGAGCTCACGAGCCTGGGTAGCATTCTGTACGGTAATGATGCGCGTACCGCTCTTAAGAGCATGAAAAGAAATATCTTTACCAACATGGCGTAGGAGTGCCTTGCCAATACTATGGTCAGAAAGATAGGCAGTAGAGGAAGTTGGTCGTAAAGTGAAGAATTTAGTCCACTGTTCAGTCTGAAACTGAGCGTGGAAAGGTAGTGAAGGACGTGTCGATCTTTTCTGAGAAGAACGAGAAGGTGAAGGTGGAGAAGTATCATCAGCAGGTAATTGTCGTTGACGTTTAGGCGTGGGACCAGAGTTGGTCCGACGTGGAACGGGTCGGCGATTTGAAAATTGCCGCACCGTAGAGGGAGAGGCCGGAAGCATAGTCAGAGGAGAGCGAAGGTCTGATAAATCGAAGGAGTCAGTCGAGGCCTCAGTACCTGAAGCAGGTGAGGAAACAGCACCGGCAATAGGTACAGAGGCATGAGGAATGTCTGAAGAGTGGTCCAAAGACGAGGCGGGGTCAGAACGGGGTGCGGTATCAAGAAGGGGCCCGGGGGTAAAAGGTTCATGGACTAGGGCTGCCATGGTTAGGTTACTTCTTTCTTTTTGTTTTTAAGAAAAAAAAAGAAAGAAGAAAAGAAAATAAAAATAAAAAAAAGAAAAAAAAAGGGGGGACCGGGGAGGGATAGTTCCTAGGAGGAATGAAAGGGCCAGAAATCTCCCTCCGCGCCCAAGAGGACTCGACACCGCTAGTAGCGCAGATGCAGCATGGAACCCGTGCCATACCCTACCCTTCATGCCAGTAAACCAGCAATCTGGGATAGCAACCTCACATCTGCCGAGCTACCTCGGTGGACAAAAGAGAGGGCGGCCGGATATCCGCCACAAAGCATACCTCCTTCAGCCACCACCCCCGGAATCCGAAAGGTGGCTTCCAGAGATACACCCGTCGCCCAAAAGACACCCAAAGCTACTCCGGGATACCGGAGAGGGATCGGGACATCCCTAGGCAATCCAGATTCCACGGCAAACTACGCCACCGCCAAGAAACCTCAACGGAATGGGATCGACCCCGGTGTCCTTTCCTCTACCTAGGAACTAGCGTGCCTGTGGGAGAAATCCCAAAGGACAAAAAGAGGAAGGGCAAAAGGGAGGAGTGGGGAGGAGGAGGAGGAAAGGAAAAAGGGGAGGATGGGGAGGATGGGATAGGGGAGGGGAGATTGGGGGGTAATTAGGTTCGGTCTGAGGAAGAAGACCGATAGGTCTAATTCCTCAGACCAAGAGCCTCTTCACCACGCCAAGGAGCCCCCCTTGAAGAGGATCATTAAGTTAAAACTTTGCGTAGTTTAAAAAAAATAGGCAAGACAAATACACTAGTGGGTATGAGATGGACCTGACTGGCTTGGGCCAGTAGATAACTAGGACCTGACTAGCATGGACCAGCAGACCTCTTGCAGTGCTCCTTCTTTCATACGTTCACTTATAGTATCTGCATGGGCCTCTATAATAACTATCACCTAAAAACCATCATTACCCACCAAAAAAATGAACTACATATTAGAATGATCAACTCTAATGTTCTTTTGATTAGAAAAAACTAAATGGACATGCCATCCTTGCCTACACCCTAAACATAGGAATGTACATATCGATAAAATCTAATATACTGTATAACATCCCCATTAGAGTTGGGGTTTAAAAAGTCTTCATAAAAAGAAAACATTAATACATGTAATGTATGGTAAACTCTAAGTTGTAATAACCAACGGTCAATTTATGGACCACAGTTCAAGCCCCTCGTCCACCCTTCCATGTACGTACAGTGGTACCTCGAGTTACGAATTTAATTCGTTACAGAAGGCTGTTCGAGTGCTGATACCGAACAAATTTGTTCCCATAAGAAATAATGTAAATTAGATTAGTCCGTTTCAGACCCCCAAAAATACACTTACAAAAGCACTTACAAAAATACACTTACATAATTGTTCGAGTTGGAAGCTGTTCGAAACTCGAGGTACCACTGTGTATTCATAGTGTATAGTATTAAATTCATAACAGTAATTTTAGTCATGAATTCTACAACAAATACCCACCAGAAGTTAAGGTCAAGGAGAATGCCAGCCAGTCACGAAAGCAGCAAAGATTACATGCACTGACATTTACAAATATCATATACCATGTATGGCATTCAATTGCCTAACATCATCAGCGTGCCCTTTCCAACGTTTGTGGAAGATAAGTAATTGTTGAAGGACGGCCAAGGGAGGGAGGAGTATGCATAACAGTGTGAAAAATAAAAGTTTTAAGTAAAATATGGTGCAGGGGGGACAAAATGATATATAGGAGAAGACAACACTCAGAAACAAGCGAAGGAATAAATAAAAAAGTTAGGTAAGAAAGATGATGATAAAAAAAATGGGATAAGTAGGATGAAAGGTAAATATAGAAGACAGAAGATAAAAAATAAAAAACCAATAGGAGAGAAAAGATACAAAATAGAAGCAACAGTAGACATGAGAAATAATAGAAGAAAGTTGTAAGAATTAAAGGAAGAAAGCAAAGAGAAGTAATAAAGATGTGAAAAGTGATAAAAGTAAAGAAAAACAATTGGAAAAAAATAGAGAAATCAATAAAGAAAATACAGAGAAGAAACCTGACGAAGAGAAAGGGGGAGGAAGGAAAGGTAGGGTAAGAAAAGGGAGTATGAGAAAGTAATTTTTCCTCTGAACTACCACATGTTCACTGTATAACCTGAATAACCTGAATAACCTGAATAACCTAGCGGCAGCGGCAGCGGCAGCAACGGTATCCTACCAGCTCTTCTTTCTCAAAAAAAAACATCGCCCATCAAAACTTGTGATGGCCTAAGTGAAAGTTCAACTACATGAACCCACGTAGACCACAACATGACCCAAGAATACTAAGAATGTAACCCAAATCTTGACAAAATTAGAAGATCTAGGGAAGACAGCCCTGCTAACCCAAACACTGCCTCCGCTGCCAGACAACCACTTAACCCAAGCTCCGAGAAAACAAGCCTTCTCCTCCATTGCTACACAGTATCTACTTCAGTGATACTATGAAAGGATATCGCAGAAGACACAACACCAGTAATAAAAGAATAACAGCAAGGACCCTAGAACTCAACTTGTCTACCCAGCAGGACGCCAGTGTATCATCAACCCCTCTCTCCGCCGCCACCCAAGGAACAACAACAACAACAACAAACATGGCTGACTCCCCCTCCAACTCCACTCCCTTCAAAGGATTCATCCATGATAACTCAGGTACGATTATTCCTGACAATATCAAGGACTACATCGTTGCTCTAGAAAATGAAATCAAAGATATCAAAGCAGCACTCGAGCGACGAGATTCCAAGATAACCAACCTCGAGAATAAGATCCAAAACCTTGAAGAGAAGATTACATCGGGAAGTGTTGATACAGAAAATACTCTAAAAGCAGCTATAGCCAGTCACACTGAACAAATAACAACAATAAATATGAACGTTGAAGAAGCAATCAAGGACTGGAATCTGAACATGCACACTCGACTAAATGAATACCTTGATTTCCAAGACGACAAAACTGAACAAGATAAGTTGTCTGATGCAGTTATAATAAACAGTCCACACATTCCTAGTGACATAACACAAGCACAGTGCAAAGAAACTGCTATCAGGATAATACAGAACCACGTACAAGTCATCGTGCAAAACAATGAAATCAAAGAAACACGTTTGTTAGGAAAACCAGGAAGTAAACACAGTATAATGATCCGACTTCATTCATACGATAAAAGAAAGGACCTAATTAAATCAGCAATTACAATGAAAAATGGAGTGTACATAAATGAGTGTCTAACAAAAAAACGTCAAAACCTTCTGTTCAGGCTGAGAAAACTTAAACAGGAAAACAAAATACATCAGTGTTTCACGCGAGATGGGAAAATACTAGTAAGGAAAACATCAACAGGACAACAATATACCATCTCAAACGAACATGATTTCTCTACCTTCCTTAGAAAAGCTGACATTTCTGTAACAGATTAAATAAGTGCCCTTAATACATATATACGTGTGGTGCATATAGTGTACGTTACTATCATATTGTACATTATTATTTTTATTATTTTTCATCACTAGCTAATGCCAACTACCTCCAATACTCTATAACTTTCTTACTGCTATTAATTGCTCATAATTTTAAATTAAAAGTCAAATCTTACTCCAAATTAATAATATTCATTTTTTCTTACCTGTCCATTTAATTTTGTTTATCACTACTTGTTTTTTTTAGTCACTTTACATTGTATATTCAATTAGTGTATATTCCAATTACTTTTTTGCAAGTACCAAAACTATCTTTTGCTAGCTAGTACCAACTACCTCATTTTTTTTTACTTTTATTGTGCAATAAACTGCTCAATTTATCTAATATTACAAATCAGATCTTACTCCTAAACCAATATTATTTCATAGTGACCATCTGTCCATTTAACTTTGTTTACCATTACTTAATTTTAGTCCCTTATATATTTTCTCCTTTATTTTAGCTTTATATAACTACCCTAGCTTATACATTCACAATTGTTAAAATAATCAAGGTGCTATTCTCAGGTGCTAAAGTAGAACAAGTTCACAATTTTGGCATTATATTCCAAAGCTCATTTATTTTATAGTACTACCTACTATCATATTCCCAAGCTCCATTATTTGATCATCACTTTATTTGTACTAGTCCCTTTTATATTGTCTCCTTTATTTTAGCTTAAAAAAAAAAAAAAAAAAAAAAAAAAAAAAATACCTTAGCCCATTATTTTACATTTGTTAAATAATTCAGGTGCTATTTTTTAGCTTAAGACTATTTACTTTGTTTTATACTTAATTCTAACTATAGATTCACTACAAATCTTATGATTACAAGCATTGATCCAGATACCAACCTCTTATTTAATGACTTAAATGAATCAAACAGTTACTGTAATTACTACACTGCAGAACAATCAAAGGCACTTCTCAGTGCCAACAACAACATAACTATCTTTAACTACAATATCAGATCTTTAAGCAAGCATTACGATGACCTCATAGCATTACTAAATTCCTTACATGCCAGTATGTCCATCATTACACTAACTGAAACCTGGCTAAAGCCTGATACTACAGATGTCTATACCATTCCTGGTTACACAGCCATACACAACTGTAGGCCAGACCAACAAGGGGGTGGCACAGCCATATACTACTCAGACCAACTAGAATGTATCACTAATACTTGCACAAGAGATGAACATGGGGAATATATAATAGCCAAATTCAAATCCAAATACCTACAAAAACCTCTCACATTGATAAACATCTACAGAGTTCCACAGTCAAACATTAGCCAATTTAGTCAAAACCTAGGAAGTATGATAACTGATGCACGCATGAACAAAGATCACTTACTACTCTCAGGTGACTTCAATATAAATCTCCTGCAAGACCAGGACCCACACGTTACTGAATTCACAAACACAATGAGTAACTGTATGTTGCTACCAACAGTAACAAAACCTACAAGAGTTACAGAGACTAGTGTTTCCCTACTTGACCACATCTGGACCAACACCATATCCCCTTTAAAATCAGGCATAATTACAGATAATACCACAGACCACTACCCTACTTTCCTCATAACAACTCTTGGTAAATTACCCCAAGACACTACTAAAGTCACCTTCAGACTTCACAATGAGGCAGCCATTAATAACTTCACAACAGCATTAGCAAACATTGATTGGCACACTGAGCTAGAAATCAATACAGATATTGACGAATGTATTAATAATTTTCTAAAAAAGACTCAATACCTCTATAACAAGCACTGCCCTAAAAAAACTAAGCAGATGACAGCTAAGAGACTGAACAGTCCCTGGCTAACACCCAGCATTCTCAAATCCATAAATACAAAACACCAATATGAAAAACAGTACAGAATGGGTCACATAACCAGAGACCAAACAAAACGTTACTCGTCAATCCTAACCAGCCTGATAAGAAGGGCAAAAAAATTGTATTATGAGAACAGATTATCCAACTTACGAGGTGATATAAAAAAGACCTGGAAAACCCTATCAGAAATTCTGGGAACAAAAAAGATATCACGAAATAGCGAAATAAAATTAGCAAAATCAGATGAACCCCAACTCCCACCAACAGAAACAGCAAACAGACTCAATGATTTCTTCTCCACTATAGGACAAAACCTTGCCAATAAAATCCCAAGCTCAGATACCCCACCAAATGACTACCTCACCGGCAACTACCCGAACACACTGTTCCTAGCTCCGACTAACCCATACGAAGTCTCCCTTATTATCAACGCACTAAAAAACAAGGCAGGAGATTTAAATACCTTACCACCCTTTATATACAAAAAAGTGTCACAAGTGCTATCACCAATCATTGCAACACTCTTTAACAAATCCATTGAATCCTCCACCTTCCCTACAGTACTCAAAATAGCAAGGGTCACCCCGATCCACAAAGGAGGAGACCAAACAGAGTTGAATAACTATAGGCCAATATCCAACTTACACCCTCTCTCAAAAATCTTCGAAAAATTAATTCATAAACGAATCTACTCCTACCTTATCTCCCAAAACATACTCAACCCCTGCCAATTTGGATTCAGGCCTAATAAAAATACTAATGATGCTATTATACACATGCTAGAACATATATACACTGCAATAGAGAAAAAAGAAGTCCCACTGGGGATCTTCATTGACTTACGTAAAGCTTTTGATACAGTTGACCATGACTTGCTCCACGTAAAATTATCACACTATGGTATAAGAGGGCACTCCCTCAACTACCTCAAGTCATACCTCAGCAACAGAAGCCAATATGTGTACGCAAATGGGGCAAACTCTTCTGCACAACCAATTACAGTTGGTGTCCCACAGGGAAGTGTCCTTGGCCCTCTTCTCTTTCTCCTATACATAAATGACCTACCAAATGCTTCTCAATTACTCAAACCCACACTATTTGCTGATGACACAACATACGTCTTCTCCCACCCGAGCCCAGTCACGCTAGCCAATACTGTAAATACCGAATTACAGAAAATATCTACCTGGATGAGTACTAACAAACTTACACTAAACATTGACAAAACCTACTTCATTCAGTTTGGTAACAGAGCTACAGATGTCCCTCTTAACATAATGATAAACGGATCACCTATCACAAAGCTAACAGAGGGAAAATTCTTAGGAATCCACCTTGATAATAGACTCAAATTTCATACACATATACAACAAATTTCTAAGAAAATTTCCAAGACTGTAGGCATACTATCGAAGATACGGTACTATGCTCCACAGTCAGCCCTCCTGGCCCTATATCACTCTCTTATTTACCCCTATCTCACCTATGGAATTTGTGCATGGGGCTCAACAACAAGTAACCATCTCAGACCACTAATTACCCAACAAAAGGCTGCAGTTAGAATGATAACAAATTCTCACTACAGGCAGCACACTCCACCAATATTCAATACACTCAACCTACTCACCATACAAAACATCCATACTTATTACTGCACCTATTACATACATAGAACACTCAACTCTGATATTAACCCTCCCCTCAAACATCTCCTTGCCAACCTCAACAGAACACATGACCATAACACAAGGCACAGATCACTCTTTGATATTCCTCGTGTCCATCTCACGCTATGCAAAAACTCAATGCACATAAAAGGCCCTAAAATCTGGAATTCATTACCTGTTAATATAAAAGAAACACTACCTGTTTATAAATTCAAGTCTCTTCTCAAAGATCACTTACTCACCCAAAACCAAATAAATACTGAATAACTGAACCTTATAAATTGTATATCTTAAATGTTTCTCACAATTATATCACATAAATGTTAAACCTAAAACCCAATCTAACTTTATTATTTTTTAAATTCACTACCTAACAGAATACTCCATTCTACTGAATTTACAACAATGCATGCAACCATATGACCTGTCTTTGTAATACTCACTTGTGCTTTATAGTAATCAGTTTACATTAATGTTTTTCACTGATTTCATCATTGCTTAGTTCATCTTAAGTTAATTTTAAGCCAGCCCGTAATGCTATGCATAGTATAAGTGGCTTTGGCATGCTGCTCTTATCTGTATTTTTTTTTGTACCTCTGTAAGTGTGCTCAAATTATAAATAAATAAATAAATAAATAAATAAATTACTTTATTTTCCAAACTGTTCTAGTTATCCTGATCCAAAGTCTATTTGCAGTAATTTACAACGATATCTAAACATGGTCATATTTAAGTTACAGGTATTTGATTATTATTAATCATAACCAAGCACTAAACCTGTAAGGTATTTAACTAGATGCAATCCTAGGAATATCACTACAGTACTTAATTTAAGGCCTGAGAAACCAATACAGCAGATTTTTTAACACCAATACCTAGAGAAGAGAAACTTCCAAAAATTCAGTCCTTGAAAAAAAAAAAATAAGTGAAATGGCAAAAATAAGTGAAATGATGATTCACAAGCTTTTTTTTTTTTAATCAAAATGCAACTGAACCTCTAGCCATCCTCATTGTAGCGTTATTGGTTGTTGGAAACTCTGCCGTTGTGAATGTACATTAGTCACACCTGACTCCCCTATGCCCATTGCAAGGAAAGGCACCCAATGCCACTGTGAGAACTGGCAGTTCAACATCTTGGAAATAAATTTGCCAGTTTATCAGAGAGTACACCAACTTTATTTAAACCTCTCCATCTATGCCCCGGCATGCTTGCTTAATCTCTACCCTCCCCTCTGAAAGCTCCACTTTTAATGCAGATTCTATTTACGGCATGACTTTTCCTGATGTCAGCCAGGCCCTGATCCACTGCAAGGCTTGGTCATGGACCGGGCTGTGGGGGCATTGACCCCCAGAACACCCTCCAGGTACACCCTTACCATGGAGAGCTAAATGAGCACTGCAAGTTTAGTGCAATCGATTATGTAATTTAACCTCACCCAGAGGTAAGTCACACTCTTCCATGGGGTTACATATAACATATTAGAAATAGCTCAAGTCAAAATTATGAAAGTGTGAAAACAGCCCGAGATTACCAAAACAAATAAAATAGTCATGGGCCACAACTCTTCATACTCCTACTGTACTAGCAATATGGTACAGTACTTATACTTGCTAAAAATGTAGTAATTTATGCTAATTATGGAGGTGTATCTTTTATGCTAATAATGTAATTATGTTTTAATTTTGTACTTATGTATATTGATTATAAAGCAGTACAGTGGTTATCAAAATCAACTAGCTGAATGATAGGCTTGCACTCAAGAAGCGTACAGTGGTCGACACAATAAGGAAACACTATCAAAATCCATGGGCTCAGATTATTCAACATCATACCAGAGGATATCAGAAACACTTCTGGGATAAATATAGAAGTCTTTAAGAGGAAACTGGACAAGTATCTTCACCAGGCTGTGATGGATATGTGGAGCAGTAGGCCACCAGCAGCAACAGCCTGGTTGACCAAACGAGCCTGGCCTATGGCTGTGCTCTGGGAGTAGAGTCTTGCAACTCATCAAAGGTATATCAAAGGTAAGGAAGCCCACTGGAGCACTTCAGTAAGCTTACTAACCTATGCTAGGCAGGTGTTACACCAACCTATTCTCATACATTTATCTATTCTCACTTCTGCATTTGCCCAAAGACCCAATAGAGATCAACTGGATTTTGCTGAACAATCCAATTTTCAATCTACGTACATAATTTATCAATGTATGCTCGACAATGACCCACATGGAGACAAACTCAGATTAACTGACCTGTATATTTCAATTCCCTTCAACTCATCTTCTGAGTTTCTGTATTCATATGGGTTATAATTGAGCACTGACAAATGTCCATTACATTTTATCAATGTATGTTTACAACATTCATGGGTCTCCAGAATTATTGTACAAATTTCTACTACTGTCTGTAAAATCATATGTAGATTTCCTAAATAAAGTTTATCTGAATATTTAAAGTTAGTTCTAAACATCTACATTTCTACTGCCAGTAAGTGCTCTGCTGAATCCTTTCTCAATCCAAACTTACTAAAATTAAATTCACTGCTATGAGTATCTGTCTGGAAATACAAGGACCCCAATGGAAATAAATCACCCTGACTTTTTTGGGTTATCCTAGGTAATTGACATTATGTATGATAACTGTACTAATGTGTATCTATGCCTAAATAAACTTACTTCAGGACTGTTTTTATATTCTCTTCATTTATTCCCATTTTCCATGTTTACACTTCTCCCTTATTTTAATTTTTCATGGGGTAAATATATATTTTTATCATTGTGTGTGTTCTGTAACTAGTTTAATTGTACTATTTATCCATTCACCTATTGAGGTGGCAATGGTTCCACAAAGCAACTTTATACATAAGAAAAGAATAGACAGACACTACAGCAGGCCTGGTGGCCCATGCTACATAGGTCTTAATCTTTCCTTACCATTCTCACTCATATATCTGTCTAGTCTACTCTGAAAGGAACCCAATGTATTACCTGCACTGACTACTGCACTTAACAACTTGTTCCACATAACAATTGCTTATTGTAAACAGAACAAGCAAACAGCACTGCAGTATGCCTACTGAAAATGTGATAGATCTTACTAAATCCAGTTACTGCCACTCATATATTGCTCATCTACTGTGAAAAGTACTCAAACATACTAGTTTTTATAACAGTTTTATATATTTATCCTTTAAACACAAAATAAGCAAATTTAGAGTACAGCAGTAGGCCTATCAACTCAAGCTAAGACATGTCCCACTCATTCCTGACCATGCACATGACACTCTAGAGAAATACTAATGTCATACCTTCTTCCCAATACATAGCTAAAAAGTAAAATTTATTCTGGTCTAAAATCTTTATAAACATAATATAGCACTGCAGTAGGCCTACTGGCCCACAGACTGTTATTTTAAGAATAAGACATGCCTCACCTGACCGGGCCGCGGGGGCGTTGACCCCCGGAACTCTCTCCAGGTAAACTCCAGGTAAACTATCTCTGAGATGTTTCACTCACCAGGGCTTAGTAATAATTGGATTAACAAGGCCCCTGGTGGGCAAAACATCTCTCAACATATATACTCAGGTGTTATACAGGTGTCTTATTCACTAACCTGTTGGTATTAAATGACTTTTTTGGGTTATTGTAGGTAATTTACATATATATGTTAAACTATGCATGATAATTATACTGTAGTGCACCTGTACCTATATAAACTTACTAATCTAATTATACCTCTGCTTTAACTCTTTCTATAAACCGTATTTATTTTAATCAATGGGAAGCACTAAACTCATGGGGGGGTATCACAGTACCTGGGTAATTATAATCATGGGGGAGCACTAAACTCATAGGATTATACAGCACATATGGTGGGGGGGGGAATGGAAGGTATTCAGGCTCAAGTCAGGGAACTGGAGGACTGATCCAATTCCCTGGATGAAGAGCATCAAGGAACATCCCTTGAGGGGTACCTGGGTAATGGGAGTCATTTAGGGAAGGGGAAAAAAGTGTAGTTCCTTGGATCAAGAGCCCAATAGTGGGCCATGACAAACTATGAAGATTAAAGGTCGGATAATATAAGTCAAAGTCCCATTACCTAGGTACTGTGACCCCATAAGTTAAAGCAGCAGGATAATTATTAAGCTTATTTAGGTACAGCTACACATAAGTACCCCTCAAGGAAGGTTCCTTGATGTTGGTGAGGGGCTCTTGATTTAGGGAATTGGATCTGTAATCCAGTTCCCCGAATTAAGCCTGAATGCCTTCCACATCCCCCCCAGGCGCTGTATAATCCTCCGGGTTTAGCGCTTCCCCTTGATTATAATAATAATACGCATAAGTACAACCATCAGACTCGATGAGAGGAGCATTATGACGACGTTTCGCCAGGCTCTGGGCCATTGTCAAGTCACAAGTGAGTGAGAAAGAGAAAAGGCCACAAGACAGTTGGTTGAAACAGTTGAAATTATTTCCGTACGAGGATGATCCATCATAAAACTCCCGTGTGAACATCTCTCCTCCTGTAGCTACAAACAGGTAATCACATACATGTAATTACATGACAATACAAAGTACAAGAATGGTACACAACACAGGGAAGCATGGCAGAAATAATTTAGTATTCATGATAGTACATGTGACTGTCAACAAATACTGAAGACCAGCCCTTCTGATCCCGCCTCCATTATGCCAAAGATCTTTTTTTTTACATTACTGATAAAGAATGGATTGTATAGTTTGATTTTAGAGGTTATGGGATGTTAGGTATCCTCGGGTGGAGTGGTTAGTGAAGGAATATGAGAGAGGTGTTGGAGTGAGCAGCGCCCCTCCTGATGGGGACGTCCTCACCTTCACCGTCTGGCTGGCGGACTTGTCTAGTGGTTCAAATGGCTGCCCTTGCTGCTGTGACGACTTCTGTGGGCTGACTGCAGCCGCGGCGCCTGCCATGGCTGCTGGAGAGGCTGGAGGAGCAGCAGCAGCAGCCGCAGGAGGATCTTGATGGGTGTCGGGGCGCGGGCCTGGGGACGCCATCTCACCTCAGGCGCCCACGCCCACACTTACTACACTACACGCCCACTAGACCGGCCCAAGTACCCTATAACGCCCCATCTTCATCACTAAACACAAGAGGGCGTCGCCTGTTGTGTGTGGAGCGTGCATCACCTCCACATCTCCATTCCTCCTCACTCTCTCACAAATGGTTCCAATAATGCATAAGTCCATACCCATATGCAAAAATTGATAGAGAAAAATTATGCAGCGTATGCTACCCCGTAAAGACCACTTGTCCGATAAAACATATAATCCACAGCATTACTATAATCGTGATGCAGAGATCAGAGAATTAAGGCGAGACTTTGTCAGCCTGGCTGGGCTAGTCTACACACGTCTTCATTCTCCCGTTTGTCTGGTGCCGGCGGCCCTTTCAAACCTGATATTGCTTCAAACTGCAGCATCTCCCTGTACTGGCCACTAGTTTACTTTCTTAAGTTGACTAGGTTTGTTAGCAAATAGGATAAGTGTTTCCTGACGGGGTCTTAGTCATATGATCACCCCGCAGCTGGAGCTTTTGGTCATCTGACCGAGGCCTTCCACTGGCTTACCCTTCTACTGCTTTAAAAATTATGGTTATAATTTTAACCATTGATAACAGTTTATACTTAGGTATATAAGGCTAAAAGAGCCCTGCAGTTGGTCTGTTAATCCACACTAGGCAGGCCTAATAAAAATACTAATGATGCTATTATACACATGCTAGAACATATATACACTGCAATAGAGAAAAAAGAAGTCCCACTGGGGATCTTCATTGACTTACGTAAAGCTTTTGATACAGTTGACCATGACTTGCTCTACGTAAAATTGTCACACTATGGTATAAGAGGGCACTCCCTCAACTACCTCAAGTCATACCTCAGCAACAGAAGCCAATATGTGTACGCAAATGGGGCAAACTCTTCTGCGCAACCAATTACAGTTGGTGTCCCACAGGGAAGTGTCCTTGGCCCTCTTCTCTTTCTCCTATACATAAATGACCTTCCAAATGCTTCGCAATTACTCAAACCCACACTATTTGCAGATGACACTACATACGTCTTCTCTCACCTGAGCCCAGTCACGCTAGCCAATACTGTAAATACCGAATTACAGAAAATATCTACCTGGATGAGGACTAACAAACTTACACTAAACATTGACAAAACCTACTTCATTCAGTTTGGTAACAGAGCTACAGATGTCCCTCTCAACATAATGATAAACGGATCACCTATCACAAAACTAACAGAGGGAAAATTCTTAGGAATCCACCTTTTATTTATTTATTTATTTATTTCCAATTTGTGCACACATACAGAGGTACAAAAAAATACAGATAAGAGCAGTATGCCAAAGCCACTTATACTATGCATAGCATTACGGGCTGGCTTAAAATTAACTTAAGATTAACTAAGCAATGATTATTATTATTATTATAATCAAAAAGAAGCGCTAAGCCACAAGGACTATACAGCGCTGCTACTAAGCAATGATGAAATCAGTGATAAAACATTAATGTAAACAGATAACTATAAAGCACAAGTGAGTATTACAAAGACAGGTCATATGGTTGCATTCAGTTAGGTAGTGATTCTGTTAGGTAGTGTATTTAAAAAATAATAAAGTTAGATTGGGTTTTAGGTTTAACATTTATGTGATATAATTGTGAGAAACATTTAAGATATACAATTTATAATGTTCAGTTATTCAGTATTTATTTAGTTTTGGGTGAGTAAGTAATCTTTGAGAAGAGACTTGAATTTATAAACAGGTTGTGTTTCTTTTATATTTACAGGTAAAGAATTCCAGATTTTAGGGCCTTTTATGTGCATTGAGTTTTTGCATAGTGTGAGATGGACACGAGGAACATCAAAGAGTGATCTGTGCCTTGTGTTATGGTCATGTGTTCTGTTGAGGTTGGCAAGGAGATGTTTGAGGGGAGGGTTAATATCAGAGTTAAGTGTTCTATGTATGTAATAGGTGCAGTAATAAGTATGGATGTTTTGTATGGTGAGTAGGTTTAGTGTATTGAATATTGGTGGAGTGTGCTGCCTGTAGTGAGAATTTGTTATCATTCTAACTGCAGCCTTTTGTTGGGTAATTAGTGGTCTGAGATGGTTAATTGTTGTTGAGCCCCATGCACAAATTCCATAGGTGAGATAGGGGTAAATAAGAGAGTGATATAGGGCCAGGAGGGCTGACTGTGGAACATAGTACCGTATCTTCGATAGTATGCCTACAGTCTTGGAAATTTTCTTAGAAATTTGATGTATATGTGTATGAAATTTGAGTCTATTATCAAGGTGGATTCCTAAGAATTTTCCCTCTGTTAGTTTTGTGATAGGTGATCCATTTATCATTATGTTAAGAGGGACATCTGTAGCTCTGTTACCAAACTGAATGAAGTAGGTTTTGTCAATGTTTAGTGTGAGTTTGTTAGTCCTCATCCAGGTAGATATTTTCTGTAATTCGGTATTTACAGTATTGGCTAGCGTGACTGGGCTCGGGTGAGAGAAGACGTATGTAGTGTCATCTGCAAATAGTGTGGGTTTGAGTAATTGCGAAGCATTTGGAAGGTCATTTATGTATAGGAGAAAGAGAAGAGGGCCAAGGACACTTCCCTGTGGGACACCAACTGTAATTGGTTGTGCAGAAGAGTTTGCCCCATTTGCGTACACATATTGGCTTCTGTTGCTGAGGTAAGACTTGAGGTAGTTGAGGGAGTGCCCTCTTATACCATAGTGTGACAATTTTACGTGGAGCAAGTCATGGTCAACTGTATCAAAAGCTTTACGTAAGTCAATGAAGATCCCCAGTGGGACTTCTTTTTTCTCTATTGCAGTGTATATATGTTCTAGCATGTGTATAATAGCATCATTAGTATTTTTATTAGGCCTGAATCCAAATTGGCAGGGGTTGAGTATGTTTTGGGAGATAAGGTAGGAGTAGATTCGTTTATGAATTAATTTTTCGAAGATTTTTGAGAGAGGGTGTAAGTTGGATATTGGCCTATAGTTATTCAACTCTGTTTGGTCTCCTCCTTTGTGGATCGGGGTGACCCTTGCTATTTTGAGTACTGTAGGGAAGGTGGAGGATTCAATGGATTTGTTAAAGAGTGTTGCAATGATTGGTGATAGCACTTGTGACACTTTTTTGTATATAAGGGGTGGTAAGGTATTTAAATCTCCTGCCTTGTTTTTTAGTGCGTTGATAATAAGGGAGACTTCGTATGGGTTAGTCGGAGCTAGGAACAGTGTGTTCGGGTAGTTGCCGGTGAGGTAGTCATTTGGTGGGGTATCTGAGCTTGGGATTTTATTGGCAAGGTTTTGTCCTATAGTGGAGAAGAAATCATTGAGTCTGTTTGCTGTTTCTGTTGGTGGGAGTTGGGGTTCATCTGTTTTTGCTAATTTTATTTCGCTATTTCGTGATATCTTTTTTGTTCCCAGAATTTCTGATAGGGTTTTCCAGGTCTTTTTTATATCACCTCTTAAGTTGGATAATCTGTTCTCATAATACAATTTTTTTGCCCTTCTTATCAGGCTGGTTAGGATTGACGAGTAACGTTTTGTTTGGTCTCTGGTTATGTGACCCATTCTGTACTGTTTTTCATATTGGTGTTTTGTATTTATGGATTTGAGAATGCTGGGTGTTAGCCAGGGACTGTTCAGTCTCTTTGCTGTCATCTGTTTAGTTTTTTTAGGGCAGTGCTTGTTATAGAGGTATTGGGTTTTTTTTAGAAAATTATTAATACATTCGTCAATGTCTGTATAGGTTTCTAGCTCAGTGTGCCAATCAATGTTTGCTATTGCTGTTGTGAAGTTATTAATGGCTGCCTCATTGTGAAGTCTGAAGGTGACTTTAGTAGTGTCTTGGGGTAGTTTACCAAGAGTTGTTATGAGGAAAGTAGGGTAGTGGTCTGTGGTATTATCTGTAATTATGCCTGATTTTAAAGGGGATATGGTGTTGGTCCAGATGTGGTCAAGTAGGGAAACACTAGTCTCTGTAACTCTTGTAGGTTTTGTTACTGTTGGTAGTAACATACAGTTACTCATTGTGTTTGTGAATTCAGTAACGTGTGGGTCCTGGTCTTGCAGGAGATTTATATTGAAGTCACCTGAGAGTAGTAAGTGATCTTTGTTCATGCGTGCATCAGTTATCATACTTCCTAGATTTTGACTAAATTGGCTAATGTTTGACTGTGGAACTCTGTAGATGTTTATCAATGTGAGAGGTTTTTGTAGGTACTTTGATTTGAATTTAGCTATTATATATTCCCCATGTTCATCCCTTGTGCAAGTATTAGTGATACATTCTAGTTGGTCTGAGTAGTATATGGCTGTGCCACCCCCTTGTTGATCTGGCCTACAGTTGTGATAATAGACTCAAATTTCATACACATATACAACAAATTTCTAAGAAAATTTCCAAGACTGTAGGCATACTATCGAAGATACGGTACTATGTTCCACAGTCAGCCCTCCTGGCCCTATATCACTCTCTTATTTACCCCTATCTCACCTATGGAATTTGTGCATGGGGCTCAACAACAATTAACCATCTCAGACCACTAATTACTCAACAAAAGGCTGCAGTTAGAATGATAACAAATTCTCACTACAGGCAGCACACTCCACCATTATTCAATACACTAAACCTACTCACCATACAAAACATCCATACTTATTACTGCACCTATTACATACATAGAACACTTAACTCTGATATTAACCCTCCCCTCAAACGTCTCCTTGCCAACCTCAACAGAACACATGACCATAACACAAGGCACAGATCACTCTTTGATGTTCCTCGTGTCCATCTCACACTATGCAAAAACTCAATGCACATAAAAGGCCCTAAAATCTGGAATTCATTACCTGTAAATATAAAAGAAACACAACCTGTTTATAAATTCAAGTCTCTTCTCAAAGATCACTTACTCACCCAAAACCAAATAAATACTGAATAACTGAACCTTATAAATTGTATATCTTAAATGTTTCTCACAATTATATCACATAAATGTTAAACCTAAAACCGAATCTAACTTTATTATTTTTTTAAATACACTACCTAACAGAATCACTACCTAACTGAATGCAACCATATGACCTGTCTTTGTAATACTCACTTGTGCTTTATAGTAATCTGTTTACATTAATGTTTTATCACTGATTTCATCATTGCTTAGTTAATCTTAAGTTAATTTTAAGCCAGCCCGTAATGCTATACATAGTATAAGTGGCTTTGGCATACTGCTCTTATCTGTATTTTTTTTTTTGTACCTCTGTAAGTGTGCTCAAATTGAAAATAAATAAATAAATAAATTGTTACGAATTTCCCTTAATTACATATTGTGAACACTAATTACATGTAAATTAATTCATATTTTCCATTTGAACACTTTATATCTTCCAGTCCTACTCCTTTCTAGAAAATGTATATTCAGTGCTCTTAACCTATCTTCATACTAAAGATGTATTACAAGGAATTAACTCGGGCATCCTTCTCCATATATTTCTCAAGGCAGTCATGTCTGTGTTATAATAACAACTAAATTACTTTACATACTCTATAAGACTCCCTTTGGACTATTATTCTTGGATGGTTAATAACGGAGGTAAGTCAGAGCAGTGTGGCTCTAGGACTCTAATCGAAATAAATCTGACTTTATCTTTAGCTAAACTAGATAAAATACACATATGTTACTATGTATGACTATTGTACTTGTACCATTTATAAGTCACACTAACACACGAAGGTGAGGGAACCAGTGTTAGTGTTACTTGTAAATGGTCAAAGTCGGGGCGGAACGTTGTAATGAATTTCTCTAATGTGTGGGTAAGTTTATGAAGGTACAGGTACACATAAATACAGTTACATAAATTATCATACAGCAAATGTGTAGATTACCTAGGGTAACCCCCGAAAAAGGTCAAGGTGAATTATATCCATTGTTCCAGTCACAGTATTTTGCCTTTTTTGTTCTCTATATAAGACTGACGAAGTTCACTCTGCAGGTGAAGAATCTGTTGTTATTTACATTTTTTACATAAATGTAATCCACCTGTTAGCCTTATTAAGGACACCCAGCCACTGCTGTCTTGTTTTCATATATGCTTGTGTGATGAAGTAGGTACCTGGGTGTTAGTAGATTGTTGTGGGTCGCATCCTGGGGGACAAGATTTAAGGACTCCTGTGGAAATAGTTCCCTCTGACTAAGTTATCCTAAATTACTGACTCTAAGTTAATAATTCGAACCAAATTTCATATTCTTAGCTTATTCAGAACATATTGAAACTCAATTTAGAGTTATGTAGATTGTTTACCTGGAGTTTACCTGGAGAGAGTTTCGGGGGTCAACGCCCCCGCGGCCCGGTCTGTGACCAGGCCTCCTGGTGGATCAGCGCCTGATCAACCAGGCTGTTGCTGCTGGCTGCACGCAAACCAACGTACGAGCCACAGCCCGGCTGATCAGGAACTGCCTTTAGGTGCTTGTCCAGTGCCAGCTTGAAGACTGCCAGGGGTCTGTTGGTAATCCCCCTTATGTGTGCTGGGAGGCAGTTGAACAGTCTCGGTCCCCTGACACTTATTGTATGGTCTCTTAACGTGCTAGTGACACCCCTGCTTTTCATTGGGGGGATGGTGCATCGTCTGCCAAGTCTTTTGCTTTCGTAGTGAGTGATTTTCGTGTGCAAGTTCGGTACTAGTCCCTCTAGGATTTTCCAGGTGTATATAATCATGTATCTCTCCCTCCTGCGTTCCAGGGAATACAGGTTTAGAAACCTCAAGCGCTCCCAGTAATTGAGGTGTTTTATCTCCGTTATGCGCGCCGTGAAAGTTCTCTGTACATTTTCTAGGTCGGCAATTTCACCTGCCTTGAAAGGTGCTGTTAGAGTGCAGCAATATTCCAGCCTAGATAGAACAAGTGACCTGAAGAGTGTCATCATGGGCTTGGCCTCCCTAGTTTTGAAGGTTCTCATTATCCATCCTGTCATTTTTCTAGCAGATGCGATTGATACAATGTTATGGTCCTTGAAGGTGAGATCCTCCGACATAATCACTCCCAGGTCTTTGACGTTGGTGTTTCGCTCTATTTTGTGGCCAGAATTTGTTTTGTACTCTGATGAAGATTTAATTTCCTCATGTTTACCATATCTGAGTAATTGAAATTTCTCATCGTTGAACTTCATATTGTTTTCTGCAGCCCACTGAAAGATTTGGTTGATGTCCGCCTGGAGCCTTGCAGTGTCTGCAATGGAAGACACTGTCATGCAGATTCGGGTGTCATCTGCAAAGGAAGACACGGTGCTGTGGCTGACATCCTTGTCTATGTCGGATATGAGGATGAGGAACAAGATGGGAGCTAGTACTGTGCCTTGTGGAACAGAGCTTTTCACCGTAGCTGCCTCGGACTTTACTCTGTTCACGACTACTCTCTGTGTTCTGTTAGTGAGGAAATTATAGATCCATCGACCAACTTTTCCTGTTATTCCTTTAGCGCGCATTTTGTGCGCTATTACGCCATGGTCACACTTGTCGAAGGCTTTTGCAAAGTCTGTATATATTACATCTGCATTCTTTTTGTCTTCTAGTGCATTTAGGACCTTGTCGTAGTGATCCAGTAGTTGAGACAGACAGGAGCGACCTGTTCTAAACCCATGTTGCCCTGGGTTGTGTAACTGATGGGTTTCTAGATGGGTGGTGATCTTGCTTCTTAGGACCCTTTCAAAGATTTTTATGATATGGGATGTTAGTGCAATTGGTCTGTAGTTCTTTGCTGTTGCTTTACTGCCCCCTTTGTGGAGTGGGGCTATGTCTGTTGTTTTTAGTAACTGAGGGACGACCCCCGTGTCCATGCTCCCTCTCCATAGGATGGAAAAGGCTCGTGATAGGGGCTTCTTGCAGTTCTTGATGAACACAGAGTTCCATGAGTCTGGCCCTGGGGCAGAGTGCATGGGCATGTCATTTATCGCCTGTTCGAAGTCATTTGGCGTCAGGATAACATCGGATAGGCTTGTGTTAATCAAATTTTGTGGCTCTCTCATAAAAAATTCATTTTGATCTTCGACTCTCAGTCTGGTTAGCGGCTTGCTAAAAACTGAGTCATATTGGGACTTGAGTAGCTCACTCATTTCCTTGCTGTCATCTGTGTAGGACCCATCTTGTTTAAGTAGGGGCCCAATACTGGACGTTGTTCTCGATTTTGATTTGGCATAGGAGAAGAAATACTTTGGGTTTCTTTCGATTTCATTTATGGCTTTTAGTTCTTCCCGCGATTCCTGACTCCTAAAGGATTCTTTTAGCTTAAGTTCGATGCTTGCTATTTCTCTGACCAGTGTCTCCCTGCGCATGTCTGATATATTGACCTCTTTTAGCCGCTCTGTTATTCTTTTCCGTCGCCTGTAAAGGGAGCGCCTGTCTCTTTCTATTTTACATCTACTCCTCCTTTTTCTTAGAGGAATAAGCCTTGTGCATACATCGAGTGCCACCGAGTTAATCTGTTCTAGGCATAAGTTTGGGTCTGTGTTGCTTAGTATATCTTCCCAGCTTATATCGGTTAGGACTTGGTTTACTTGGTCCCACTTTATGTTTTTGTTATTGAAGTTGAATTTGGTGAATGCTCCCTCGTGACTAGTCTCATTTTGTCGGTCTGGGGCTCCACGCATACATGTCTGAACCTCAATTATGTTGTGATCTGAGTATATTGTTTTTGATATGGTGACATTTCTTATCAGATCATCATTGTTAGTGAAGATGAGGTCTAGTGTATTCTCCAGTCTAGTAGGCTCTATTATTTGCTGGTTTAAATTGAATTTTGTGCAGAGATTTAAAAGCTCGTGTGAGTGTGAGTTTTCATCAGAGCTGCCTCCTGGTGTTATTACTGCAACAATATTATTTGCTATATTTCTCCATTTTAGGTGCCTTAAGTTGAAATCCCCCAGGAGCAAGATGTTGGGTGCAGGAGCTGGAAGATTTTCCAGACAGTGGTCAATTTTTAACAGCTGTTCCTGGAATTGCTGGGATGTTGCATCCGGAGGCTTGTAGACTACCACAATGACTAGGTTTTGGTTCTCGACCTTTACTGCTAAAACTTCCACTACGTCATTTGAGGCATTTGTTGGTGTAAATTTTGAGTAAGGTTAGGTTAGGTAAGGTTAGGTTAGGTTAATTTAGGTTAAGTTAGGTTAGGTTAGGTAAGGTTCTTCAGGAAACAGGACAAGTGTTTCCTGGCACGGGTCTTAGTCATATGATGACCCACAGCTGAAGCTTTTGGTTATCTGACCGAGGCCTTCCACTGGCTTACCCATCCACCACTTTAAAAATTGTAGGATTTAATTTAATATTTTTTTGAGCAAGGGGCCCAAGACTTGCTGCTGTGGAACGCCATTTATCTTCATGGGAAGCCATGTCCCTTCATGGGACACCATGTACCTTCATGGGACGCTATGTTCCTTCATGGGACGCCATGTTCCTTCATGGGATGCCATGTACCTTCATGGGACGCCATGTTCCTTCATGGGACGCCATGTTCCTTCGTGGGACGCCATGTTCCTTCATGGGATGCCATGTACCTTCATGAGACGCCATGTTCCTTCATGGGACGCCATGTACCTTCAAGAGACGCCAGGTACCTTCATGGGATACCATGTTCCTTCATGGGACGCCATGTACCTTCAAGGGACGCCATGTACCTTCATGGGACACCATGTACCTTCATGGAACGTCATGTACCTTCATGGAACGCCATGTACCTTCATGGGACGCCATGTACCTTCATGGGACGTCATGTACCTTCATTGATGCCACGATTACACTGAGAGACAACACAATACGTGTCCAGGGCCCAAGACTGGACAGGCACCTAAAGTCAGTACCTGACCAACCGGGCTGTGGTTCGTACGTCAGCTTGCGTGCGGCCAGCAGTAACAGCCTGGTTGATCAGACCCTGATCCACCATGACGCCTGGTCTCAGACCGGGCCGCGGGGGCGTTGACCCCCGAAACCCTCTCCAGGTAATGGGATGCCATGTACATTTATGGGACACCATGTACCTTCAAGAGGACACCATGTACCTTCATGGGACGCCATGTACCTTCAAGGGGACGCCATGTACCTTCATGGGACGCCATGTACCTTCATGGGACGCCATGTACCTTCATGGGACACCATGTACCTTCAAGAGGACACCATGTATCTTCATGGGACGCCATGTACCTTCATGGGACGCCATGTACCTTCATGGGACGACATGTACCTTCATGGGACGCCATGTACCTTCATGAGACGCCATGTACCTTCATGAAACGCCATGTATCTATCTTCATGGGACGCCATGTACCTTCAAGGGACGCCATGTACCTTCATGGGACGCCATGTACCTTCAGTTTAGTTTAATATGTTTATTATGCACCCCATACCCATCCTGTATTACAGAGGTACATAATTGGTCCAGGGACTGGACTCCAAAGTTTTGATAGCTGAGCAAGTTACAGAGGTAATGAACTCACAATTTACAAAGGTAATGAACTCACAATTTACAAAGGTAATGAACTCACAATTTACAAAGGTAATGAACTCCAGGTAAGTCTGGTCACAATCATGACAAGTTACAAAGGTATTTACAGATTACCTTCATGGAACGCAATGTACCTTCATGGGACGCCATGTACCTTCAAGGGACGCCATGTACCTTCATGGGACGTCATGTACCTTCATGGGACACCATGTACCTTCATGGGACGCCATGTACCTTCATGGGGCACCATGTACCTTCATGGGACGCCATGTACCTTCATGGGACGCCATGTACCTTCATGGGACGCCATGTACCTTCATGGGACACCATGTACCTTCATGGGACGCCATGTACCTTCATGGGACGCCATGTACCTTCAAGGGACACCATGTACCTTCATGGGACGCCATGTACCTTCATGGGACGCCATGTACCTTCATGGGACGCCATGTACCTTCATGGGGCGCCATGTACCTTCAAGGGACACCATGTACCTTCATGGGACGCCATGTACCTTCATGGGACGCCATGTCCCATCAAGGGACACCATGTACCTTCATGGGACGCCATGTACCTTCATGGGACACCATGTACCTTCATGGGACGCCATGTACCTTCATGGGACGCCATGTACCTTCATGGGACGCCATGTACCTTCATTCAAATTCAAATTCAAATTCAAAGTTTATTCTCTATAAAGATTACAATGTTGAATTTACAGAATTTGGTTGTTGTGTGGGTTACATGTAGTTAAATAATGATTACAGAGTGTACCACTAGAACACCTAGCATGGCTAGGCATTTCGGGCAGACTTAATTTAATTCTTTATTTTAAAATATTACAAATTATGAGGTAAGATAAGATAAGATTTCGTTCGGATTTTTAACCCCGGAGGGTTAGCCACCCAGGATAACCCAAGAAAGTCAGTGCGTCATCGAGGACTGTCTAACTTATTTCCATTGGGGTCCTTAATCTTGTCCCCCAGGATGCGACCCACACCAGTCGACTAACACCCAGGTACCTATTTGCTGCTAGGTGAACAGGACAACAGGTGTAAGGAAACGTGTCGAATGTTTCCACCCGCCGGGAATCGAACCCGGGCCCTCCGTGTGTGAAGCGGGAGCTTTAGCCACCAGGCCACCGGGCACCGTAAGGTAAGTTGGTATTATGGCTAAGTGACTAAATACTAGTTTGTGAGTTTAGCAATGTGAATGCTTTTGTTTTGGCACAGTACATAGTTTCAGTATTGGAGTATCATAGGATTCATTATTTTAAGATTGAGATTAATATTTTTGTTTATGGTCAAATGGGTGAGTGAGTGTAAGTGTGAACCACCAGGTGGTATTCGTGTAGTTAGTTGATGGGGTGTATCAGGGAGGTAAGATGTTTTCTAATGGTAGTTTTGAAGGTGATGAATGTGTCTGCAGTTCTAGAGTTCTCAGGTAGGGTGTTCCAGATTTTAGGGCCTTTGACATACATTGAATTTTTGTAAAGGTTTAGTCGGACACGGGGAATGTCGTAGAGATGTTTGTGTCTGGTGTTATGCCTGTGGGTTCTGTCACAACTATCAAGAAAGCGTTTTAGGTCAAGGTTGATATTGGAGTTTAAGGTCCTGTAGATGTAGATTGCACAGTAGTAAGTGTGGATGTACTGAACAGGGAGTAAGTTTAGATCTATGAAGAGTGGGGGGGTGTGTTGCCAGGGATGGGATTTAGTGATTATTCTTACTGCAGCTTTTTGTTGGGTTATTATTGGCTTTAGGTGTGTTGCTGCAGTTGATCCCCAAGCACAAATAGCATAGGTGAGGTATGGATAAATAAGTGAGTGGTATAGTGTGAGAAGGGCATTTTGTGGCAAGTAGTATCGTATCTTGGAGAGGATCCCAACCGTTTTGGATACTTTTTTGGTTATGTGTTGGATATGGGTGCTGAAATTCAGGTTGTTGTCAAGGTATAGGCCTAGGAATTTGCCCTCATTATGTCTGGTAATTAGAGTGTTGTCGATCTTAATGTTAATTTGTGCATCTCCTGCTCTGCT
Source organism: Cherax quadricarinatus (assembly GCF_038502225.1). Taxonomy (NCBI): domain Eukaryota; kingdom Metazoa; phylum Arthropoda; class Malacostraca; order Decapoda; family Parastacidae; genus Cherax; species Cherax quadricarinatus. Next base: position 5,430,763 of record NC_091374.1, on the reverse strand, counting down.
ACCAAACATAATATAGTAAGTTTTGTCAGTGTTAAGCGTAAGTTTATTGGCTGTCATCCAAGTCGATATTTTGATCAGCTCCTCGTTAACAATGGTGTTGAGGGTGGCAAGATTAGGGTGAGAGATGACATAAGTCGTGTCGTCAGCAAAGAGAATGGGTTTCAGGTGTTGGGATACGTTTGGAAGATCATTGATATATATGAGGAAGAGCAGGGGACCAAGGACACTTCCCTGCGGAACTCCAGTATCAAGTGGCCGTGTTGTTGATGCCGTGTCTTTAATGGTGACATACTGATACCTATTAGTAAGGTAAGATTTGAAATAAGCAAGCGCATGGCCTCTTATACCATAATGGTCAAGTTTGTGGAGTAGGATGTCGTGGTCTACTGTGTCAAAAGCTTTTCTTAGGTCAATAAAAATTCCTAGTGGATATTCCTTATTTTCCAATGCTGTGTAAAGCAGATCTAGCATTTTTATGATTGCATCATTAGTGCTTTTATTTTTCCTGAATCCAAATTGGCAGGGGCTGAGTATGTTTTGTGCTGTTATAAATGAACATAGTTTCCTGTGCACGAGTTTCTCAAAGATTTTGGATAGCAATGGTAAGTTTGACATTGGCCTATAGTTGTTTAAGTCTGTAGGGTCACCACCTTTATGTATTGGTGTAACCCTTGCCATCTTGAGTAGTTTCGGGAAGGTGCTAGTTTCTAGTGACTTGTTAAAAAGTAATGAAATAGCATGCGAAAGGATATGGGCCGCTCGCTTGTACAGTAATGGTGGGACATTAGACAGATTCCCTGAGTTGTTTTTAAGTGACTTTATAATCTCGGTGACTTCCGAGGGCTCAGTTGGTGCAAGATAGAAGGAATTTGGGAAATTCCCATCTAGGTAGTCCCCGGCATGGGCATTGGTAAGTGGGATTTTATTGGTGAGATTAGATCCTATGATTGAGAAGAAGTCGTTTATCTTGTTAGCTGTGTCAGTGGGATGTAGTGGTGTTTCATTAGGTTTAGTTAGGACAATATTCTTGTTTTTTTTTCAGTTTGTGGGTCCCTAGAATCTGAGAGAGTGTTTTCCAGGTTTTTTTTATATCTCCTCTAGTGTCTGTGAATCTACTGGAGTAGTATACGTAGTTGTTTGGCTTTCTTTATTACTTTGGTGAGAACTGATGTTTAAGAATATCTTTGTGTATTAAGCCCTGTCTACATTGCTTTTCATATTGGTGTTTCTTGTCAATGGATTTCAGAATGGTGCTGGTTAGCCATGGGCAACCAAGCCATTTGTTTGTGATCTGTTTCGTTTTTATAGGACAATGTTTGTTGTATAGTCTAAGTAATTTGTTAAGAAAAATGTCTGTCCAGTCATCAATACCATTGGCCTTGGAGAATTCTGTAGGCCAGTCAACAATCTCTAGGTCAGCTGTGAACTTCCTTATTGAGGCCTCGTCATGGAGTCTAAATGAGACTTTGTTGTATTCAAGTGGTGGTTTACTAATGTTTGTCAGGAGGAAGGTAGGGTAGTGGTCTGTAGTGCTATCTGTGATTATCCCTGATTTAAGGGGGCTAGTATATTGGTCCATATGTGGTCTATTATGGTTGCACTTGTCTCAGTGAGCCTGGTTGGTTTAGTTATTGTTGGTATGAGAAGTGTGTTGTTCATATTGTTGATGAAATCAGTTACAGGCTGATCATCTAGTAAGCCAAGGTTGATGTTGAAGTCTCCAGCTAAGAGAAGGTGGTGCTTATTCATTTGTATGTTTGTTATTAGTGACTTTAATTTCTCACTGAAATTTGGGATGTTTGTGTGAGGTATCGGGTAAATGACACCGATTATTATAGGTGTCTTAAGGTTTTTTACAGTAAAATTAGCAAAAATGTATTCCCCATATTCATCACTAAAGCAAGTGGTGCTAATACAAGATAATTGGTTAGAGTAATAGATTGCAATACCAACCCCAACTTGGTTTGGTCTGCAGTTGTGAATTGCTGTGTATCCTGGTAGAGGGTAGATATCTATTGTGTCCTGCTTAAGCCAGGTCTCAGTAAGAATAATGCAGGAGAAGGGTGTCTTTAGTGATTCAAGGAGTGCCAGGAGGTCATCATAGTGTTTGCTTAAGGACCTGATGTTGTAGTTAAGTACTGATAGACTTTTAGCATTGTTTAGGATAGTGCTGGTTTGTGATGCTGTGTAATAAAGGCAGTTACTTTCCAATAGGTTTTGATTGGGTGACAGATTATGGAGGTTTAGATCAGGATCAACGTGATCAATCATTTTCTAGGTTTAAATTATGGTTATTTATATCCTGAGTTATGTGTTGAGTTCTAGTACTGATATCTGTAGTGGTGGGAAGTTTGGACAAGTATATAGCTAGAGTATTTTGGTCATATAGAGTATAGTCACTACTACACATAATGAAGTTGATGTTGTCTATGTGTTGTGCTGGAATGAACTAAAGTACAGCTAGGTATAAACTAGTATAGTAATATAAAAATACAAGTTTAAAATAGAACAAGACTTAAAGTACAGCTAGGTATAAACTAGTATAGTAATATAAAAATACAAGTTTAAAATAGAACAAGACTTTTTTTTTTTTTTTTTTTTATTCGCCGGTATTCTCCCGGCCCGGGTCTTTTCCAAGTAGTGGTGACCCGGCCTTGGCTCCCTATCTGGGGAGTGTCTCGAGGCTTAAGTCTCCCATGGGAGGAGGTACAAGTACCCCCTCATCTTTGGGACCAACTGTCCCCAGGCCTAGCCACATTCCCCGCCCTCACGGGGCTCGTAGGGAGAAGCTAGGCCTCTGGTCTGCCATCTACCCCGCCCTAAAAGGGCTCGTGGGGATGGCAGTCTTATGAGCTGCAGATGGTAGCAAGCTCAGGCTCTAATTAGAACAAGACTCTCACTTGTAATTGCACTAAGGTCTAATATAATGACTTTTGTGGAGTCTATGTTTTGAGCTAGAATGAGCTATAGTACAACTAGATTTAATCTAATAATATAAAAATACAAATTAAAAATAGCACCAGTCTCTCACTAGTAATTGCAATATGGTCTAATATAATGACTTTGGTATTGACTATAGTACAACTGAGTTTAATCTAATGATATAAAAAAGGCACAAGACTCTCGGTTGTAATTGCACTAAGGTCTTATATAAGTTGTTTACAAGAATTAGAGTATAACTAGATTTAAATTGACAGGATAAAATACACAAGTTAAGGTAGCAAAAGAATAATAATAAAAAAAATGATAAAAATAAAAATGGCAATGACTTGGTTATAATATGCTAGTAAGATGGTAGACAGGATAATATAAAAGTTGTAGTTGAAAATACTAGTTTAAAAAAGTATAGAATAAAATGGTCAATAAAAGAAGTTACAATAAGTTTGATCAATATAGTTTAAAGCAAAATTGGGCAATAATAGGGATTTTAGAATAAAATTGGGCAATTGAGTATTTCTTAAAATGAGGTAGAATTATTGAGGACAAGTTATGGCTAGTTTATAATAAAATAAGATAGAACAGTAATGCGGTAAGTTGTAAAAAAAAGGAGATAGATTCTGTAGATATTAAACAAAATAAGACTATGAGGTAGAATGGTCGTTGAATACAACAATGACAATCAAAAGTAGTTGGGGTATTAGAATTTTAGGGGGGCACAAATTTATGACAATATAACACTAACTGTGGACTGTGGGTATTATCTGCACTTTACTCTGATTCTGTTAGTCCAGCTTCACTTAGGAATGTTTTAAGGTCATGTTCTGTGGAGATGAAGTATCTCTTCCCAGTGGGCTGTTTCCTAACTGCGATTTTTCCATCCCTCACAAAGCACTGGTGGATTTTTTGGGCATAGCGTAATTTTCTTAGACGATAAAGAAGGTTTTGTCTTATTTTGGTAAGGCACCTTCATGGGACGCCATGTACCTTCATGGGACGCCATGTACCCTCATGGGACACCATGTACCTTCATGGGACGCCATGTACCTTCATGGGACGCCATGTACCTTCATGGGACGCCATGTACCTTCATGGGACGCCATGTACCTTCATGGGTCGCCATGTACCTTCATGGGACGCCATGTACCTTCATGGGACACCATGTACCTTCATGGGACGCCATGTACCTTCATGGGACGCCATGTACCTTCATGGGACGTGCCTGGAGCTGACGAAGGAGTCTTGATACAAGAAGCTACTTGCCTCTTAGTTCAAACAGATTATCTCAGACTCCCAGGCGCTATAATGGCCCCACCATAATTACTCTGCATTTGTGGACACGAGGCTAATACCCGTTCTAAAACGTGGATGTTCAAATACCGTGTGCTGAATGTTCAAATACCGTGTGCTGGATGTTCAAATACCGTGTGCTGAATGTTCAAATACCGTGTGCTGAATGTTCAAATACCGTGTGCTGGATGTTCAAATACCGTGTGCTGAATGTTCAAATACCGTGTGCTGGATGTTCAAATACCGTGTGCTGGATGTTCAAATACCGTGTGCTGAATGTTCAACTACCGTGTGCTGAATGTTCAAATACCGTGTGCTGGATGTTCAAATACCGTGTGCTGGATGTTCAAATACCGTGTGCTGGATGTTCAAATACCGTGTGCTGGATGTTCAAATACCGTGTGCTGAATGTTCAAATACCGTGTGCTGGATGTTCAAATACCGTGTGCTGGATGTTCAAATACCGTGTGCTCGATGTTCAAATACCGTGTGCTGGATGTTCAAATACCGTGTGCTGAATGTTCAAATACCGTGTGCTGGATGTTCAAATACCGTGTGCTGAATGTTCAAATACCGTGTGCTCGATGTTCAAATACCGTGTGCTGAATGTTCAAATACCGTGTGCTGGATGTTCAAATACCGTGTGCTGAGTGTTCAGCTACCGTGTGCTGAATGTTCAAATACCGTGTGCTGGATGTTCAAATACCGTGTGCTGAATGTTCAAATACCGTGTGCTGGATGTTCAAATACCGTGTGCTGGATGTTCAAATACCGTGTGCTGGATGTTCAAATACCGTGTGCTGGATGTTCAAATACCGTGTGCTGAATGTTCAAATACCGTGTGCTGAATGTTCAAATACCGTGTGCTGAATGTTCAAATACCGTGTGCTGGATGTTCAAATACCGTGTGCTGAATGTTCAAATACCGTGTGCTGAATGTTCAAATACCGTGTGCTGAGTGTTCAGCTACCGTGTGCTGAATGTTCAAATACCGTGTGCTGGATGTTCAAATACCGTGTGCTGGATGTTCAAATACCGTGTGCTGGATGTTCAAATACCGTGTGCTGAATGTTCAAATACCGTGTGCTGAATGTTCAAATACCGTGTGCTGAGTGTTCAGCTACCGTGTGCTGAATGTTCAAATACCGTGTGCTGGATGTTCAAATACCGTGTGCTGAATGTTCAAATACTGTGTGCTGGATGTTCAAATACCGTGTGCTGGATGTTCAACTACCGTGTGCTGGATGTTCAAATACCGTGTGCTGGATGTTCAACTACCGTGTGCTCGATGTTCAACTACCGTGTGCTGGATGTTCAACTACCGTGTGCTGGATGTTCAAATACCGTGTGCTGGATGTTCAACTACCGTGTGCTCGATGTTCAACTACCGTGTGCTGGATGTTCAACTACCGTGTGCTGGATGTTCAAATACCGTGTGCTGGATGTTCAAATACCGTGTGCTGGATGTTCAAATACCGTGTGCTGAATGTTCAACTACCGTGTGCTGAATGTTCAACTACCGTGTGCTGGATGTTCAAATACCGTGTGCTGGATGTTCAAATACCGTGTGCTGGATGTTCAAATACTCTGTGCTGGATGTTCAACTACCGTGTGCTGAATGTTCAAATACTCTGTGCTGGATGTTCAACTACCGTGTGCTGAATGTTCAAATACCGTGTGCTGAATGTTCAAATACCGTGTGCTGGATGTTCAACTACCGTGTGCTGGATGTTCAAATACCGTGTGCTGGATGTTCAAATACCGTGTGCTGAATGTTCAAATACCGTGTGCTGGATGTTCAAATACTGTGTGCTGGATGTTCAAATACCGTGTGCTGGATGTTCAAATACCGTGTGCTGAATGTTCAAATACCGTGTGCTGGATGTTCAAATACTGTGTGCTGGATGTTCAAATACCGTGTGCTGGATGTTCAAATACCGTGTGCTGGATGTTCAAATACCGTGTGCTGGATGTTCAAATACCGTGTGCTGAATGTTCGAATACCGTCTGCTGAATGTTCAAATACCGTGTGCTGAATGTTCAAATACCGTGTGCTGGATGTTCAACTACCATGTGCTGAATGTTCAACTACCGTGTGCTACATAAAATTGTACTGACATACATAATACAAGCGAGAAATAAGTTGTTCTCCATACATTAGTAATGAATTATTTAGAGTAGGAATATACACTCTATTTCCATCATGAATTCAGTTTTACCATGGGTAATTATCCTGTCCACTGTACATTGGTCATTATTAAACTTCATATCACTAACATCAAGAATACTTTAATCACTTATACAGGGATTGAAGTAAACTCCGGGTGTATATGCACAGGAGGGTCCCGCTTATACGGCAGGTTAGGTTCCAGGCTTCTGCTGTAAGGCAAAAACCGCTGTAAAGTGAATCATAACTTTTTTTTAACTTACAAATGGATATAAAAAGCCTGAAAACAGGTTTACACTATCATATATTAAGTAAGCAATAGAGCTAGGTCTAAAAATGTACATGTACAGTACGTACATTACTTACCTTAAATATTTTCGCCCTTAGCTTATAGTGAGTCCTGAATATATTTATTGTAGGAAGTCTGAATAAATGAAGAAATTGAATAACTGAAAGTGGCTGCATTAGTGAAACGCCGTAAAGCAAAATGCCGTAAAGCAAAACGCCGTAAAGCAAAACGCCGTAAAGCAAAACGCCGTAAACGAAACTCTGTGAAGCGATGCCTACCTTTATTGACAGGTGGGGGACTAAGACACATTGTGCAACACTTGGGTATCCTTATTGTGGAAACATTTCGCCACACAGTGGCTTCCTCAGTCCAATACAAAGGAGAATGGCTGAAGATCAGAAGGAGTTTGAATTAATCAGTCCCTCAGCCTGGAGTCGATGTGATCAGTCCATCAATCTTTTCAAGACTGATGGACTGATCACATCAACTCCAGGCTGAGGGTCCATTGAACCCACCGGTTCTATGGACCATTTAACTGCAGTATATAGGGTGACTTGTACACTGGAGTGTGTGCAAGAGGAAAGCTAGAATTGTGGGTAATTAGATTTAAAGCCTGTCGACTACACTAAGATCGTATGTAAATGGTATATAATACCGACAAGATGAAGAATTAGACACATATGCAATATCTGGGTATCTTGATCTGCAGACGTTTCGCCATCCAGTGACTATCAATACGCTGATGAAGTCACTGGATGACGAAACGTCTACGAATAAAGGTTAGGTTGGGTAAGATTTGTCAGGGAACAGAACAAGAGTTTCCTGACGCGGGTCTTAGTCATATAATGACCCTACAAATAAAGATACCCAGATGTTGCACATGTATCTAATTCTACAATAGGGTCATTAAGGCTTCGTGTAATCTTGTCGCCACCAGACAAGAATGATTTATTCTCTAAAATACTGATTAAGGTAAACTCTCAGCAGGAATACGCTGAGAGAAATACACTTCTCGGTGAACTGGATCACCTTCGGTAAAGAGTATGGGACTGAGCACCTTAAAACACTACGCTACTTCCACTGTCTCTGTGAAGGTCACCTCTGTATCTGACTGAAGAAGCCAGTAGCCATGCAAGCGAAACATTTAGTAAATATAAAAATACCCAAGTGTTGTACATTTGCTTTATATATACACCAAGTATATCTCATACACAGAGATATACTTGGTGTATATACAGAGATGTCTACCTTTCAGTGTATATAAACTGAGCGATACCCACCTCTTGATATATACACACACACTTTTATATTTCTCGGTATATATATACGCAGTCAACAAGAGAAAGCAAGTAATGTTTCCCCTGTAGAGCTAAATCAATACTCAATAAACGCGAAACACACACGCAAGAACACGCGAAATACAAGAGTAAGCAGATAACACAAGATACAGAAAAACTGACAATATAAAATTAAATCCAGTCGCTATAGACAAGTGTGTCAAGGAAGAAAAACTTGTCAAAAGTAATATAGTTACCAGGGAAAGTTCCTCAGGAGGAGGCACAGTGGGAATAAATTGTAGAAAACGGAATCGCCACGAAGTCAATACTTGTATGACTCACGTGATGGACTGCTCTCGTGGCCCTTCATTAGGGCGGTTGGGAGGGGCTCCTGATGTCAGGGAAGGGCTCTTGATCTGAGGAACTGTACCTGTCTGCTGTCTGTTTCAATGGCGTTGTACTCTCTCTAATGTCACTTTGTTCAACGTTTTAAATAATAATGATCATCCTTTGAAGAATTTTGGCGATATCAGTTCACGCGCTGAAGTCCGCGGTTCGATCCCCGGTACGGGTGGAAACACTAGGACGTGTTTCTTTAAGATATCTGCTTTCCATGTTCACCTATCGGTAAAATAGGTACCCGGGTGTTAGTCGGCTGGTGTGGGTCGCATCTTGGGGACAAAATTGACCTAATTTGCCCGAAATTCTCAGCAAAACAAATGGTTTTCTATATAGTAATATGTCACTGATATCAGTTAGGTATGTATACCTATGTTCTCAGCGTATATATGCTGAGAGATTACTTTAATTCCTATTTAAGGGATTAAACTATTCTTGACTGGATGTCTATGAACTAAGAATATCAGTGTGTGTATATACACTCGGAGAGGTATATATATATCAGTGTATATCCACTTGAGGGTTTACTGTGGGAACGTAGTGTGAGGGAAGGGCAGGTGTGAGGAAGTCAGTAGATGTGAGGGAGGGTGGCAGCAGGTGTGAGGGAGGGTGGCAGCAGGTGTGAGGGAGGGTGTCAGCAGGTGTGAGGGAGGGTGGCAGCAGGTATGAGGGAGGGTGGCAGCAGGTGTGAGGGAGGGTGTCAGCAGGTGTGAGGGAGGGTGGCAGCAGGTGTGAGGGAGGGAGGCAGCAGGTGTGAGGGAGGGTGGCAGCAGGTGTGAGGGAGGGTGGCAGCAGGTGTGAGGGAGGGTGGCAGCAGGTGTGAGGGAGGGAGGCAGTAGGTGTGAGGGAGGGAGGCAGCAGTTGTAAGGGAGGGAGGCAGCAGATGTGAGGGAAGGAGGCAGCAGGTGTGAGGGAGGGAGGCAGCAGGTGTGAGGGAGGGTGGCAGCAGGTGTGAGGGAGGGAGGCAGCAGGTGTGAGGGAGGGAGGCAGCAGGTGTGAGGGAGGGAGGCAGCAGGTGTGAGGGAGGGAGGCAGCAGGTGTGAGGGAGGGAGGCAGCAGATGTGAGGGAGGGAGACAGCAGATGTGAGGGAGGGTGGCAGCAGGTGTGAGGGAGGGAGGCAGACAAAAGTTATGAGAGAGGCAGCAGATGTGCGGGTGTGAAGGAGGCAGTACGAGCGAGGGAGGCAGCAAGTCTGAGGGAGGGCAGCAGGTGTGAAGTAGGCAGCGGATATGAGGAAGGCCACAGGTGTGAATGAAGGTAGCAGGTGTAGAGGCGAAAGACAAGAGGAAGCGCAGGCGTATCTACAACCTAAAGTTCCCTCTCTCTCTCTCTCTCTCTCTTCAACAACCACATCGCACCTCCACACACACACAACCAGGAGCTGTGGCTCGACCCATGCAATCACAAACAGGTGAATAAACACACACACACAAACAAACAAAAGGACAAGTGTCTATCCACAAGTACCTTTGACAACTATCAACTACATCTCTAAGCAGTAACTTATAAGAGAGAGATTTCGTTCGGATTTTTAACCCCGGAGGGTTAACCACCCAGGATAACCCAAGAAAGTCAGTGCGTCATCGAGGACTGTCTAACTTATTTCCATTGGGGTCCTTAATCTTGTCCCCCAGGATGCGACCCACACCAGTCGACTAACACCCAGGTACCTATTTGCTGCTAGGTGAACAGGACAACAGGTGTAAGGAAACGTGTCGAATGTTTCCTCCCGCCGGGAATCGAACCCGGGCCCTCCGTGTGTGGAGCGGGAGCTTTAGCCACCAGGCCACCGGGCCATACTCACAGAGGACTCCTTTATGAAGCCATTCTGTATATATTTATTTTGCAACTGCAGACGGAAGAATTTCATCCAGAATTGAATAGTGTCCCACAAAGGCCTTTCCATTTGTTATTCAATTTTGGATTGTAATTTTTCAATCACTATTACTCCCCAAAAAATGGCACTGTATAGTGGAACGACAATAGAAAGATGACATGCATCATTGCAAGTGAGTTTGATTAATGTATAACTCTGATTGACAGGTTTCTTGCTGTAATAGTAATAATAATAATAATAATTATAGTGGGTGTAAAAGGGATATTATTCTTCCGTATAATAGATGAAGTACAACAGGTAGACTACAACAGGTAGACTACCAGAGGTAGTCTACAACAGGTAGACTACCAGAGGTAGTCTACAACAGGTAGACTACAACAGGTAGACTAACAAAGGTAGTCTATAACAGGTAGACTACCACAGCTAGTCTACAACAGGTGGACTACAACAGGCATCCCTGGGTGAGCTGGTCACCTTACAACAGGTAGACTACAACAGGGATCCCTGGGTGAGCTGGTCATCTTACAACAGGTAGACTACAACAGGGATCCCTGGGTAAGCTGGTCACCTTACAACAGGTATGAGGCTGGAATATTGCTGCACACTAACAGCACCTTTCAAGGCAGGTGAAATTGCCGACCTAGAAAATGTACAGAGAACTTTCACGGCGCGCATAACGGAGATAAAACACCTCAATTACTGGGAGCGCTTGAGGTTCCTAAACCTGTATTCCCTGGAACGCAGGAGGGAGAGATACATGATTATATACACCTGGAAAATCCTAGAGGGACTAGTACCGAACTTGCACACGAAAATCACTCACTACGAAAGCAAAAGACTTGGCAGACGATGCATCATCCCCCCAATGAAAAGCAGGGGTGTCACTAGCACGTTAAGAGACCATACAATAAGTGTCAGGGGCCCGAGACTGTTCAACTGTCTCCCAGCACACATAAGGGGGATTACCAACAGACCCCTGGCAGTCTTCAAGCTGGCACTGGACAAGCACCTAAAGTCAGTTCCGGATCAGCCGGGCTGTGGCTCGTACGTTGGTTTGCGTGCAGCCAGCAGCAACAGCCTGGTTGATCAGGCTCTGATCCACCAGGAGGCCTGGTCACAGACCGGGCCGCGGGGGCGTTGACCCCCGGAACTCTTTCCAGGTAAACTCCAGGTAAACTCCAGGTAGACTACCACAGGCAGTCTACAACAAGTACACTACGACAGGTAGACAACAACAGGTACACTACAACAGGCAAACAACAACAGGTACACTACAACAGGTAGACAACAACAGGTAGGCAACAGCAGGTAGACTACAACAGGGATCCCTGGGTGAGCTGGTCACCTTACAACAGGTAGACTACAACAGGGATCCCTGGGTGAGATGATCATCTTACAACAGGTAGACTACAACAGGGATCCCTGGGTAAGCTGGTCACCTTACAACAGGTAGACTACAACAGGGATCCCTGGGTGAGCTGGTCACCTTGCAACAGGTAGACTACCACAGGTAGCCTACAACAGGTACACTACGACAGGTAGACAACAACAGGTACACTACAAGAGGCAAACAACAACAGGTACACTACAACAGGCAGACAACAACAGGTAGACTACAACAGGGATCCCTGGGCGAGCTGGTCACCTTACAACAGGTAGACTACAACAGGGATCCCTGGGTGAGCTGGTCACCTTACAACAGGTAGACAACAACAGGTAGACAACAACAGGTAGACTACAACAGGGATCCCTGGGTGAGCTGGTCACCTTACAACAGGTAGATAACAACAGGTAGACTACAACATGGACTTCTGGGTGAGCTGGTCACCTTACAACAGGTAGACAACAACAGGTAGACTGCAACAGGGATCCCTTGGTGAGCTAGTCACCTTACAACAGGTAGACTACAACAGGGATCCCTGGGTGAGCTGGTCACCTTGTAACAGGTAGACAACAACAGGTAGAAAACAACAGGGATCCCTGGGTGAGCTGGTTACCTTACAACAGATAGAGAACAACAGGTAGACTATAACAGGGATCCCTGGGTGAGCTGGTCACCTTACAACAGGTAGACAACAACAGGGATCCCTGGGTGAGCTGGTCACCTTACAACAGGTAGACTACAACAGGGATCACTGGGTGAGCTGGTCACCTTACAACAGGTAGACAACAACAGGTAGATTACAACAGGGATCCCTGGGTGAGCTGGTCTCCTTACAACAGTTAGACAACAGCAGGTAGACTACAACAGGTAGACTACAACAGGTGGACAACAACAGGTGCTCTGCAACAGGGATCCCTGGGTGAGCTGGTCACCTTACAACAGGTAGACTACAACAGGGATCCCTGGGTGAGCTGGTCACCTTACAACAGGTAGACTACAACAGGGATCCATGGGTGAGCTGGTCACCTTACAACAGGTAGACAACAACAGGTAGACTACAAGAGGTAAACTACAACAGGGATCCCTGGGTGAGCTGGTCACCTTACAACAGGTAGATAACAATAGGTAGACTACAACAGGTAGACAACAACAGGTAGACTACAGCAGGTAAGCAACAGCAGGTAGACTACAACAGGGATCCCTGGGTGAGCTGGTCACCTTACAACAGGTAGACAACAACAGGTGGACTACAACAGGTAGACAACAACAGGTAGACTACAACAGGGATCCCTGGGTGAGCTGGTCACCTTACAACAGGTAGACAACAATAGGTAGACTACAACAGGTAGACAACAACAAGTAGACTACAACAGGTAGACAACAACAGGTAGACTACAACAGGTAGACAACAACAGGTAGACTACAACATGGATCCCTGGGTGAGCTGGTCACCTTACAACAAGTAGACAACAACAGGTAGACTACAACAGGTAGACAACAACAGGTAGACTACAACAGGTAGGCAACAACAGGTAGACTACAACAGGTCGACAACAACAGGTAGACTACAACAGGGATCCCTGGGTGAGCTGGTCACCTTACAACAGGTAGACAACAACGGGTAGACTACAACAGGTAGACAACAACAGGTAGACAACAGGTAGACTACAACAGGGATCCCTGGGTGAGCTGTCTCCTTACAACAGGTAGACTACAACAGGTAGACTACAACAGGGATCCCTGGGTGAGCTGGTCACCTTACAACAGGTAGACAACAACAGGTAGACTACAACAGGTAGGCAACAACAGGTAGACTACAACAGGTAGACAACAACAGGTAGACTATAACAGGTAGACTACAACAGGTAGACAACAACAGGTAGACAACAACAGGTAGACTACAACAGGGATCCCTGGGTGAGCTGGTCACCTTACAACAAGTAGACAACAACAGGTAGACTACAACAGGGATCCCTGGGTGAGCTGGTCAACTTACAACAGGTAGACAGCAACAGGTAGACTACAACAGGTAGGCAACAACAGGTAGACCACAACAGGTAGGCAACAACTGGTAGACAACAACAGGTAGACAACAACAGGTAGACTACAACACGTAGACAACAACAGGTAGACAACAGGTAGACAACAGGTAGACTACAACAGGTAGACAACAGGTAGACAACAACAGGTAGACTACGACAGGTAGGCAACAACAGGTAGACTACAACAGGTAGGCAACAACAGGTAGACTACAACAGGTAGACAACAAGTAGACTACAACAGGTAGACTACAACAGGTAGACAACAACAGGTAGACAACAACAGGTAGACAACAACAGGTAGACAGCAACAGGTAGACTACAACAGGTAGGCAACAACAGGTAGACTACAACAGGTAGACGAGAACAGGTAGACTACAACAGGTAGGCAACAACAGGTAGACTACAACAGGGATCCCTGGGTTAGCTGGTCCCCTTACAACAGGTAGACTACAACAGGTAGACAACAACAGGTAGACTACAACAGGGATCCCTAGGTGAGCTGTTCACCTTACAACAGGTAGACAACAACAGGTAGACTACAACACGTAGACTACAACAGGGATCCCTGGGTGAGCTGGTCACCTTACAACAGGTAGACAACAACAGGGATCCCTGGGTGAGCTGGTCACCTTACAACAGGTAGACAACAACAGGTAGACTACAACAGGTAGACAACTACAGGTAGACAACAACAGGTAGACTACAACAGGTAGACAACAACAGGTAAACTACAACAGGTAGACAACAACAGGTAGACTACAACAGGTAGACAACAACAGGTAGACTACAACAGGTAGACAACAACAGGTAGACTACAACAGGTAGACAACAACAGGTAGACTACAACAGGTAGACAACAACAGATAGACTACAAAAAGTAGACAACAACAGGTAGACTACAACAGGGATCCCTGGGTGAGCTGGTCACCTTACAACAAGTAGACAACAACAGGTAGACTACAACAGGGATCCCTGGGTGAGCTGGTCAACTTACAACAGGTAGACAACAACAGGTAGACAGCAACAGGTAGACAACAACAGGAAGACTACAACAGGTAGGCAACAATAGGTAGACTACAACAGGTAGGCAACAACAGGTACACTACAATAGGTAGACAACAATAGGTAGACTACAACAGGTAGGCAACAGCAGGTAGACTACAACAGGTAGACAACAACAGGTTGACAACAACAGGTAGACAACAGCAGGTAGACTACAACAGGTAGGCAACAACAGGTAGACTACAACAGGTAGACAACAACAGGTAGACTACAACAGGGATCCCTGGGTGAGCTGGTCACCTTACAACAGGTAGACTACAACAGGTAGACAACAACAGGTAGACTACAACAGGTAGACAACAACAGGTAAACTACAACAGGTAGACAACAACAGGTAGACTACAACAGGGATCCCTGGGTGAGCTGGTCACCTTACAACAGGTAGACAACAACAGGTAGACAACAACAGGTAGACTACAACAAGTAGGCAACAATAGGTAGACTACAACAGGTAGGCAACAACAGGTACACTATAACAGGTAGACAACAACATGTAGACTACAACAGGTAGGCAACAGCAGGTAGACTACAACAGGTAGACAACAACAGGTAGACAACAACAGGTAGACAACAACAGGTAGACTACAACAGGTAGGCAGCAACAGGTAGACTACAACAGGTAGACAACAACAGGTAGACTACAACAGGTAGACAACAACAGGTAGACTACAACAGGGATCCCTGGGTGAGCTGGTCACCTTACAACAGGTAGACTACAACAGGGATCCCTGGGTGAGCTGGTCACCTTACAACAGGTAGACAACAACAGGTAGACTACAACAGGGATCCCTGGGTGAGCTGGTCATCTTACAACAGGTAGACAACAACAGGTAGACTACAACATGGATTTCTGGGTGAGCTGGTCACCTTACAACAGGTAGACAACAACAGGTAGACTACAACAGGGATCCCTGGGTGAGCTGGTCACCTTACAACAGGTAGACAACAACAGGTAGACTACAACAGGGATCCCTGGCTGAGCTGGTCACCTTACAACAGGTAGACAACAACAGGTAGACTACAACAGGGATCCCTGGGTGAGCTGGTCACCTTACAACAGGTAGACAACAACAGGTAGACTACAACAGGGATCCCTGGCTGAGCTGGTCACCTTACAACAGGTAGACTACAACAGGGATCCCTGGGTGAGCTGGTCACCTTACAACAGGTAGACAACAACAGGTAGACTACAACAGGGATCCTTGGGTGAGCTGGTCCCCTTACAACAGGTAGACAACAACAGGTAGACTACAACAGGGATCCCTGGGTGAGCTGGTCACCTTACAACAGGTAGACAACAACAGGTAGACTACAACAGGGATCCCTGGGTGAGCTGGTCACCTTACAACAGGTAGACAACAACAGGTAGACTACAACAGGTATCCCTGGGTGAGCTGGTCACCTTACAACAGGTAGACAACAACAGGTAGACTACAACAGGGATCCCTGGGTGAGCTGGTCATCTTACAACAGGTAGACAACAACAGGTAGACTACAACATGGATTTCTGGGTGAGCTGGTCACCTTACAACAGGTAGACAACAACAGGTAGACTACAACAGGGATCCCTGGGTGAGCTGGTCACCTTACAACAGGTAGACAACAACAGGTAGACTACAACAGGGATCCCTGGCTGAGCTGGTCACCTTACAACAGGTAGACAACAACAGGTAGACTACAACAGGGATCCCTGGGTGAGCTGGTCACCTTACAACAGGTAGACAACAACACGTAGACTACAACAGGGATCCCTGGCTGAGCTGGTCACCTTACAACAGGTAGACTACAACATCCCTGGGTGATCACCTTACAACATGTAGACAACAACAGGTAGACTACAACAGGGATCCTTGGGTGAGCTGGTCCCCTTACAACAGGTAGACAACAACAGGTAGACTACAACAGGGATCCCTGGGTGAGCTGGTCACCTTACAACAGGTAGACAACAACAGGTAGACTACAACAGGGATCCCTGGGTGAGCTGGTCACCTTACAACAGGTAGACAACAACAGGTAGACTACAACAGGTATCCCTGGGTGAGCTGGTCACCTTACAACAGGTAGACAACAACAGGTAGACTACAACAGGTATCCCTGGGTGAGCTGGTCATCTTACAACAGGTAGACAACAACAGGTAGACTACAACAGGGATCCCTGGGTGAGCTGGTCACCTTACAACAGGTAGACAACAACAGGTAGACTACAACAGGGATCCCTGGGTGAGCTGGTCACCTTACAACAGGTAGACAACAACAGGTAGACTACAACAGGGATCCCTGGCTGAGCTGGTCACCTTACAACAGGTAGACAACAACAGGTAGACTACAACAGGGATCCCTGGCTGAGCTGGTCACCTTACAACAGGTAGACAACAACAGGTAGACTACAACAGGGATCCCTGGGTGAGCTGGTCACATTACAACAGGTAGACAACAACAGGTAGACTACAACAGGGATTCCTGGGTGAGCTGGTCACCTTACAACAGGTAGACAACAACAGGTAGACTACAACAGGGATCCCTGGGTGAGCTGGTCACCTTACAACAGGTAGACAACAACAGGTAGACTACAACAGGGATCCCTAGGTGAGCTGGTCACCTTACAACAGGTAGACAACAACAGGTAGACTACAACAGGGATCCCTGGCTGAGCTGGTCACCTTACAACAGGTAGACAACAACAGGTAGACTACAACAGGGATCCCTGGGTGAGCTGGTCA
>NC_091374.1:5403358-5408358 GCF_038502225.1 Cherax quadricarinatus | reverse complement strand
GGAGCGTAGCTTGAGTACTGCACCTACTTAGTGGCTTGGATTTAAAGGTTATCACCTGCACATGGATTATTAAGAGGCACTTAAGTTCCCCGTCTTCTAATATGTTCACTTTTCCACTTATATAATCTATCTTGTCCGTAATTACTATCCGTAGTTACTATCGCATTTACTTAATTCAAGGTATAACTTAACAAATCTTTCATGACAGTTGTGTTGTAGAGGTGTGAGCAACGCTCACACCTCTACAACACAATTGTCCTCAAAGAAGATATAAACAATGTCCTGAGAGCATCTAAAAAGAAAATATGAATTCCAAACAATGGACTCAAGTCGGAAAAAAAAAAAATCATATTTCGAAATGATATGAGAAAGTAATGGTTTGGGAATAGAGTTGTAGACGAGTGGAACGTCTGTGGTATACCTGGTGCAGTGCTTCTCTATTCTTCCCCTCAAGGAAGGTTCCTTGATGTTGGTGAAGGGCTCTTGATCTAGGGAATTGGATCTGTGCTCCAGTTCCCCAAATTAAGCCTGAATGCCTTCCACATCCCCCCCCCCCAGGCGCAGTATAATCCTACGGCTTTAGCGCTTTCCCCTTGATTGTAATAATAATAATTCTCTATTCTTAAGTGTCAAGAAACTGGAAAAATAGACAAAATTTGGTAAAGACAAGATAATATTCGTTGACCTGAGCACCAAGAAACTGAGAGGACCATAGTAAGTAATATTAATAATAACATATTTCTTTCTTTCTCCAGTATACAGTTAGTCTAATTTACACACTGACGTATCGTTAGGCACAACAGACACCCACTAATATGCGGTGCATTTCGGGCAGTAAGTTTATTTAGGCACAGATACAATTAAGTTCAATTATCATAGTGTCAATTACGTCAGATTTGTAACAAGTTCACCTATCAAAACCTGGGGATCCAGTCCCTGGACCCATTATGTACCTCTGTAATATTTTGACTTAGGCCCACAGGATGGGTAGAGATTTTTTTAGATTTTTGTCACCGAAGTGGCTAGTATATTGTGCACTCCATATCCATCATTTAGACGGTAGCGCAAGAGTATATGGGCACACAAAAGACCCAGGAACTAGGCCCCAAAAGGGTTAACAGGTGTTTACCTGGAGTTTACCTGGAGAGAGTTCCGGGGGTCAACGCCCCCGCGGCCCGGTCTGTGACCAGGCCTCAAATGGATTTATATCTACACATCTACAGTTCACTTATCTGTTACAAGCAAAATTAGGAAATTTGCATAGTATATCTGGTATCTTATTTTCATTAATAAGATATCTTGACATGTCACATAGGTCGGGTATAGGGTACATAATAAAAATATGAAGCTAAAACTACCCCCCCTAAAAAAGCCAAAGGGACTTATTTCTATTGGAGTCCTTGAGAGTGAGAGGAGAGGCAGGTTACCTTGCTGTGAACATAGACACACAGGGTAAGATAAGATTTCGTTTGGATTTTTAACCCCGGAGGGTCAGCCACCCAGGATAACCCAAGAAAGTCAGTGCGTCATCGAGGACTGTCTAACTTATTTCCATTGGGGTCCTTAATCTTGTCCCCCAGGATGCGACCCACACCAGTCGACTAACACCCAGGTACCTATTTGCTGCTAGGTGAACAGGACAACAGGTGTAAGGAAACGTGTCGAAATGTTGCCACCCGCCGGGAATCGAACCCGGGCCCTCCGTGTGTGAAGCGGGAGATTTAGCCACCGGGCCGTGAGTTCATGGAGTAGTGATAGGAGACATACCGGTTTTTTTGCGTGTGATTTATTTTTTGCACCTGTTTTAGCGTCAATATTCGGGCGTACGCGCAGTGCGAGGGTGCTGGGCGTATGTACGCCGCCCATATTATCAGAAATTCGGAAGGAAGGGGAGTAATTTTTGTCTATCATTAGATGCAAATCATTGCAGAAAAAATATACTATAACCCACCATTTGGATTATTTTAACATAAACCTAGTTTTCTAACAAATTTGCATATTTTTTTAAGAATACAACCACCCTCAAGTGATAGCTAACACACAGGTACCTATTTTTACTAGTAAGTAGGCAGGGGTGACGGGAATGTTGTAAATAGGAGCTCCATTTGTAGTTAATATATATTTTTTTGTATGATGCACTGTAGAGGGTGTTCCTTTGCTGCTTTCTGAAGTTGAGCTACAGCTTCTGAACCTCTAAGTGTGATTAAGCTGATGCATTTACAGTAACAGTTATGCTGGTGTACAGTCTTCAGTTAGGAAACAGGACGCGGGTCTCAGGCTTATGATGACCCACAGCTGGAGCTTCTGGTCATCTGACCGAGACCTTCCACTGGCTTACACATCCACCAATATGGTTATAATTAAAATAATAGAACTATACTTATATTATCAAGTCTTTTCAGAATTTGTAATTAAAGAAATAGTTACACCATTTTTTTTTTTTTAGAGTTTTTAAGAAATTTGTTTTTCATTAAAATTAAAATATATATGGTTAAAAATTATATATTTAGAGGAAAGGCTTTTAATGAACATTTTATATTTAATTTGGAAAATAAGGAAAAACAAGTGGTTAGGACTCTGTCTTGATGGATATTATAAGTTATAATTGTTATATAATATAGTGGACCCCCGGTTAACGATATTTTTTCACTCCAGAAGTATGTTCAGGTGCCAGTACTGACCGAATTTGTTCCCATAAGGAATATTGTGAAGTAGATTAGTCCATTTCAGACCCCCAAACATACACGTACAAACGCACTTACATAAATACACTTACATAATTGGTCGCATTCGGAGGTAATCGTTATGCAGGGGTCCACTGTATACGGGTCTGAGGGGAAGGACAGACCCTTGACTGTCTTCAAGAGGGAGCTGGACAGGTCCATTAAGTCAGTACCTGACCAGCCTGGCTGTGGTTCGTACATTGGATTGCATGCGGCCAGTAGTAGCAGCCTGGTTAATCAGGGCCTGATCCACCGCGAGGCCTGGTTATGGATCAGGCAGCGGGGGCGTTGACCCCAGAACACTCTCCAGGTACACGAATATTATAACTCATCATTGGTAGTGGTGGCTCGTCCATAGGAGCTGCAGAGCTGCAGTCCCCCCAGATGCTCACTGGGAGATGGCTCCAACTTCATCCTCTACCCTATCTGTATATCTTTTAATTAAGACTCATGTTAGGACTCTATCTTGAGAAATATTAAACTGTTCATCACTGATAAACTCAAGTGAACTATGCTCATGGTGTCCCACCTTCAGTGTTGAGATTGTGGCAGCGGCTGCAACACTATATCTCCTAATGTTTTTTACCTGGAATATACCTGGAAAGAGTTCCGGGGGTCAACGCTCCCGCGGCCCGGTCTGTGATCAGGCCTCATGGTGGATCAGAACCTGATCAACCAGGCTGTTACTGCTGGCCGCACGCAATCCAACATATGAACCACAACTCGGCTGATTAGGTACTGACTTTAGGTGCCTGTCCAGTGCCTGCTTGAAGACAACCAGGGGTCTATTGGCAATCCGCCTGATGTATGCTGGGAGGTAGTTGAACAGTCTTGGGCCCCTAACACTTACTGCGTTGTCTCTTATCGTGTTAGTAGCGCATCTGCTTTTCATTGGGGGGATGTTGCATCGTCTGCCGAATCTTTTGCTTTCATATGGAGTGATTTTCGTGTGCAAGTTTGGCACTAATCCCTCTAGGATTTTCCAAGTATATATAATCAAGTATCTCTCGGGCATGTACACTGTATTTAGAAACGGGAAGGATTGTGAGGATTGTCAGTGGACCCCCGGTTAACGATATTTTTTCACTCCAGAAGTATGTTCAGGTGCCAGTACTGACCGAATTTGTTCCCATAAGAAATATTGTGAAGTAGATTAGTCCATTTCAGACCCCCAAACATACACGTACAAATGCACTTACATAAATACACTTACATAATTGGTCGCATTCGGAGGTAATCGTTATGTGGACCTATTTGTATTAATTCTTAAGTAAATTTCATGGAATTCTGTGTAATAAAAATGTACACCTATTAGTCGGGTGATAAGTATAATTGAAATATTTATACTTATTGTAATATATTTTGATTGATGAAATGGATAATGTGGTATTTGGCATTGGAGTAAAGAGATAAAAAGCATAGGTGAGGGGGGACATTTTGTGTCAGCACCAAGATCAACCTGCAGTGTGTATTTAGATAATGGAAAATTTATATTTTCTGTGGCGGAGTCGATATGGCGTTCTTTTATTCTTTTATTTTTTAATGTATTGCAATGTATTTTTAAATAAAGTATAAAAAAAAATCTCTCGGGGATCCGTTTTTTTAATAATAGTTCACTATTTTGGTTTGTTGCCCCTGTTGATGGACACAACAGACGTGAGACTCATGGTATCTTTACTGAAATATTTCGCTCACCAGAAGTTTTGTTAATTTAATAGACACTAGAAAGGGGCCAGTAGAAGGATTGTAGCGATGTAGCAGTTGCAGATAAGGTCACATGTGGCTGGGACCACTAATACAAGTATACTTGTCTGATACTTGTTCTTCTTGAGGCTGCAACAAAATCTTTTTAATCGCCTTTCTCATATTTTTTTTTTTATATTATTTGCGGTTATCGTACAAGAAAACACGGGGAAAGAGGAACACTGCAATAGGCCTACTGGTCCGTGAAGATAATATGCAAATGACACTTAAGCGGTTGCGAAACATTCCGAGTATATATATATATATATATATATATATATATATATATATATATATATATATATATATATATATATATATATATATATATATATATATATATATATATATAATATTAATAATAATCTTTATATTTATAGGTATATGATACAATTTATTCAGAGTTAGTTGACGTAAGTAACATACTAGAGACAGTCTCTGGTTATGTAGCGCATTTCGGGCAAATTTTGTTAATTTTGTCCCCAGGATGCGACCCACACCAGTCAGCTAACACACAGGTACCTACTTACTGCT
>NC_091374.1:5330858-5400858 GCF_038502225.1 Cherax quadricarinatus | reverse complement strand
ATGGGTATGGGGTGACTACTGTCACAGGATGGGTATGGGGTGACTACTGTCACAGGATGGGTATGGGATGCCTACTGTCACAGGATGGGTATGGGGTAACTACTGTCAGAGGATGAGTATGGGGTGACTACTGTCACAGGATGGGTATGGGATGGCTACTGTCACAGGATGGGTATGGGGTGACTACTGTCAGAGGATGGGTATGGGGTGACTACAGTCAGAGGATGTGCACGGAGTGACTACTGTCACAGGATGGGTATGGGGTGACTACTGTCACAGGATGGGTATGGGGTGACTACTGTCACAGGATGGGTATGGGGTGACTACTGTCACAGGATGGGTATGGGGTGACTACTGTCACAGGATGGGTATGGGGTGACTACTGTCACAGGATGGGTATGGGATGGCTACTGTCACAGGATGGGTATGGGGTGACTACTGTCACAGGATGGGTATGGGGTGACTACTGTCACAGGATGTGTATGGAGTGACTACTGTCACAGGATGGGTATGGGGTGACTACTGTCACAGGATGGGTATGGGGTGACTACTGTCAGAGGATGGGTATGGGGTGACTACTGTCAGAGGATGGGTATGGGGTGACTACTGTCAGAGGATGGGTATGGGGTGACTACTGTCAGAGGATGGGTATGGGGTGACTACTGTCACAGGATGGGTATGGGATGGCTACTGTCACAGGATGGGTATGGGGTGACTTCTGTCAGAGGATGGGTATGGAGTGACTACTGTCACAGGATGGGTATGGGATGCCTACTGTCACAGGATGGGTATGGGGTGACTACTGTCACAGGATGGGTATGGGGTGACTACTGTCACAGGATGGGTATGGGTGACTACTGTCAGAGGATGGGTATGGGGTGACTACTGTCACAGGATGGGTATGGGGTGACTACTGTCACAGGATGGCTATGGGGTGGTTACTGTCACAGGATAGGTATGGGGTGACTACTCTCACAGGATGGGTATGGGGTGGCTACTGTCACAGGATGGGTATGGGGTGGCTACTGTCACAGGATGGGTATGGGGTGACTACTGTCACAGGATGGGTATGGGGTGACTACTGTCACAGGATGGGTATGGGGTGACTACTGTCACAGGATGGGTATGGGGTGGCTACTGTCACAGGATGGGTATGGGGTGACTACTGTCACAGGATGGGTATGGGGTGACTACTGTCACAGGATGGGTATGGGGTGACTACTGTCACAGGATGGGTATGGGGTGACTACTGTCACAGGATGGGTATGGGGTGACTACTGTCACAGGATGGGTATGGGGTGGCTACTGTCACAGGATGGGTATGGGGTGGCTACTGTCACAGGATGGGTATGGGGTGACTACTGTCACAGGATGGGTATGGGGTGACTACTGTCACAGGATGGGTATGGGGTGACTACTGTCACAGGATGGGTATGGGGTGGCTACTGTCACAGGATGGGTATGGGGTGACTACTGTCACAGGATGGGTATGGGGTGACTACTGTCACACTACTGTCACACTACACACAGTGTCAGCGTGTCAGCGTGCCTCGTTGTGCTCCCGGTTTTCTGGTGTTTTCACGGTCGCTCTTACGTGCTAGAACTTTAATTTGTGTCATCAATCCTATACGATACATCCCTCTAGCGCCTGGAACCAATCTTGGGCGGAAAACATTATATACTGAGTAAAAAAAGGAGAATTGTGTGCACTACCTAACAGAGTTTACTGCCAGAGGGGAATCATAGGCCTGTCCCGTGTGGAAAAATAATAATATTGAACTTTGTGTCAGAGGAAAGAAAGTCTCCCTGAAAGCATTGAGTATACATAGTGTATAGTGTATACTACAGTGGCTCCCTAGTATATTGATGATAAAGGCTAAAGTGTCATTTGAAAACAGGTGAATTTGTAAATGAAGTGATAAGCCTATAGAGGCAGGTGCCAGAAGTCGCCAGAAACTTACCACAGGTCAGCTGTTTTTAATAATCTTCCTGGCCTGCTAGTGTACTCGCATATAATCTAGTGATACCAGTGAATAGCAGAATACAGTGTTGTAGTAGCAACTAACCAGTATTATAATGGTACTTAGTGGAGTGGAGTGACTTTCATTAGTTTCTTTTTCTTGAAATACCAGACGTTACTGTGAATTTCATATAACCTGTAGTTACCAGCGGTCGCAATATACACAACGAGAAGCAATTATTACTACAGAAAAAGCGCCCTTCCTCCAAAATTTGCACCAGTCAACTATAGTGATAATATAGCATTTATTGTGGTGGAGACGGAAAAAAAAAAAATAGAGAAGCTAGATACAGCGATTGATAAACAAAGGTGGAGGTTCGACCGTTCGCCATTGTAGGCTTATTCCTCTAAGAAAAAGGAGGAGTAGATGTAAAACAGAAAGAGACAGGCGCTCCCTTTACAGGCGACGGAAAAGAATAACAGAGCGGCTAAAAGAGGTCAATATATCTGAAATGCGTAGGGAGACACTGGTCAGAGAAATAGCAAGCATCGAACTTAAGCTAAAAGAATCCTTTAGGAGTCAGGAATCGCGGGAAGAACTAAAAGCCATAAATGAAATCGAAAGAAACCCAAAGTATTTCTTCTCCTATGCCAAATCAAAATCGAGAACAACGTCCAGTATTGGGCCCCTACTTAAACAAGATGGGTCCTACACAGATGACAACAAGGAAATGAGTGAGCTACTCAAGTCCCAATATGACTCAGTTTTTAGCAAGCCGCTAACCAGACTGAGAGTCGAAGATCAAAATGAATTTTTTATGAGAGAGCCACAAAATTTGATTAACACAAGCCTATCCGATGTTATCCTGACGCCAAATGACTTCGAACAGGCGATAAATGACATGCCCATGCACTCTGCCCCAGGGCCAGACTCATGGAACTCTGTGTTCATCAAGAACTGCAAGAAGCCCCTATCACGAGCCTTTTCCATCCTATGGAGAGGGAGCATGGACACGGGGGTCGTCCCACAGTTACTAAAAACAACAGACATAGCCCCACTCCACAAAGGGGGCAGTAAAGCAACAGCAAAGAACTACAGACCAATAGCACTAACATCCCATATCATAAAAATCTTTGAAAGGGTCCTAAGAAGCAAGATCACCACGCATCTAGAAACCCATCAGTTACACAACCCAGGGCAACATGGGTTTAGAACAGGTCGCTCCTGTCTGTCTCAACTATTGGACCACTACGACAAGGTCCTAAATGCACTAGAAGACAAAAAGAATGCAGATGTAATATATACAGACTTTGCAAAAGCCTTCGACAAGTGTGACCATGGCGTAATAGCGCACAAAATGCGTGCTAAAGGAATAACAGGAAAAGTCGGTCGATGGATCTATAATTTCCTCACTAACAGAACACAGAGAGTAGTCGTCAACAGAGTAAAGTCCAAGGCAGCTACGGTGAAAAGCTCTGTTCCACAAGGCACAGTACTCGCTCCCATCTTGTTCCTCATCCTTATATCCGACATAGACAAGGATGTCAGCCACAGCACCGTGTCTTCCTTTGCAGATGACACCCGAATCTGCATGACAGTGTCTTCCATTGCAGACACTGCAAAGCTCCAGGCAGACATCAACCAAATCTTTCAGTGGGCTGCAGAAAACAATATGAAGTTCAACGATGAGAAATTTCAATTACTCAGATATGGTAAACATGAGGAAATTAAATCTTCATCAGAGTACAAAACAAATTCTGGCCACAAAATAGAGCGAAACACCAACGTCAAAGACCTGGGAGTGATCATGTCGGAGGATCTCACCTTCAAGGACCATAACATTGTATCAATCGCATCTGCTAGAAAAATGACAGGATGGATAATGAGAACCTTCAAAACTAGGGAGGCCAAGCCCATGATGACACTCTTCAGGTCACTTGTTCTATCTAGGCTGGAATATTGCTGCACACTAACAGCACCTTTCAAGGCAGGTGAAATTGCCGACCTAGAAAATGTACAGTGAACTTTCACGGCGCGCATAACGGAGATAAAACACCTCAATTATTGGGAGCGCTTGAGGTTCCTAAACCTGTATTCCCTGGAACGCAGGAGGGAGAGATGCATGATTATATACACCTGGAAAATCCTAGAGGGACTAGTACCGAACTTGCACACGAAAATCACCCACTACGAAAGCAAAAGACTTGGCAGACGATGCACCATCCCCCCAATGAAAAGCAGGGGTGTCACTAGCACGTTAAGAGACCATACAATAAGTGTCAGGGGCCCGAGACTGTTCAACTGCCTCCCAGCACACATAAGGGGGATTACCAACAGACCCCTGGCAGTCTTCAAGCTGGCACTGGACAAGCACCTAAAGTCAGTTCCGGATCAGCCGGGCTGTGGCTCGTATGTTGGTTTGCGTGCAGCCAGCAGCAACAGCCTGGTTGATCAGGCTCTGATCCACCAGGAGGCCTGGTCTCAGACCGGGCCGCGGGGGCGTTGACCCCCGGAACTCTCTCCAGGTAAACTCCAGGTAAACAGGATGGGTATGGGGTGACTACTGTCACAGGATGGGTATGGGGTGACTACTGTCACAGGATGGGTATGGGGTGACTACTGTCACAGGATGGGTATGGGGTGACTACTGTCACAGGATGGGTATGGGGTGACTACTGTCACAGGATGGGTATGGGGTGGCTACTGCTACACTAGTAATGAAGTATTTACAGGATCTTGATCTGGTTACATCTGGAGTTTACCAAGAGATAGTTCCGGGGGTCAACGCCCCCGCGGCCCGGTCTGTGACCAGGCCTCCTGGTGGATCAGTAGTGAGTTGGTAATAGACAAAAAAATCAGTAACAAAACATTACAATGTAGTTGCTAAATGTTTTTTTTTAATTATTTATACATTTTTAAGTAGTAGAAATATTTATAATAGCCAAAATCGAGGCACATTGCCAACTCAAAATTTTATTAGACAAAGAAATATACCTTTTCCATAGATATTTCCATTTTAATAATGGTTTAAATCAAGGCCAACCAAACGTAATGTAAAATTTGGCATTATTCTATCTATTTTTTATTTATATATGAGTCAAAGAGAGTGTATATAAAATAATCCGAATAAGTAGTTTTTTCAACTATCGACTAATTTTTAATAACCACGTTAAATAGAAAAAACCTTGCATTTTTTATGGGTACAAAAATATGAGTGTGGAGTGTATATATATAAAAAAATTATATATATAATGTATATAAATGTTCATGGTTGGGTAGGACACCACCGCGGAGACTTCAACCATGGTGCGTCTGTTTTTCTCTTATTTCTGCTCTTATTCGTGGTATATATTGACATTTAGTGGAGTGTCTTGTTGCTAACATCATGGTGATATAATGGTAGAGGTGTGGCTAGCTATGGGGTGTATGGGAGGGGGTTTAATGGCAGAGATGAGACATGGACGGGGTGTTGAGGTGGATAAGTTGGAGACGTACATAAATACGCTATTAAAATTAAATAAGGTTATTTAGGCTCAAGTACATTTTAAATACAATTATTATACATATAAACTGCCTAGAATAACCCGAAACACGATTTTTTTTCCCACTGGGGTGGTGTCCCTGCTTAATATTACCTCTAAATGGAGTCGCTTTTAAGCGTAGCCACAATATGTTAATTCTACAATTATTTCCCCTCAAGGAAGGTTCCTTGATGCTGGTGAGGGGCTCTTGATCTAGGAAATTGGATCTGTGCTCCAGTTTCCTGAATTAAACCTGAATACCTTCGACCCCCCCCCCCATCAGGCACTGTATAATCCTACGGGTTTAGCGCTTCCCCTTGATTATAATAATAATCTGCAAATATTAAGCGAACTGTGTAATGGAGAGAGTTTAATTAAGACAGGAAACCCAGTGTTTGTGGTCACTGTGGGGCCCATACTAACCTCCCACTGGGGTGTACAAATATTAAATTAATTTAGGAACAAGTACACGTTCAGTACAAGAATTATTTGTAGTGTAAATTAACCAGGACCCCCCCCCCTTCCTTCAAAAAAAAAATGTGAGTGACTTTCATTGGTGTTCTAGTTGGATGATGCCTATTGTGGCAGTTGGTCCAGTGGTTAGCGCACTGACCTGGGGGTTCTAGGACTATCCTGCCAGGGGTTCTAGGTCTACCCTGCCAGGGGTTCTAGGCCTACCCTGCCAGGGGTTCTAGGTCTACCCTGCCAGGGGTTCTAGGACTATCCTGCCAGGGGTTCTAGGACTATCCTGCCAGGGGTTCTAGGACTATCCTGCCAGGGGTTCTAGGATTATCCTGCCAGGGGTTCTAGGACTATCCTGCCAGGGGTTCTAGGACTATCCTGCCAGGGGTTCTAGGATTATCCTGCCAGGGGTTCTAGGACTATCCTGCCAGGGGTTCTAGGACTATCCTGCCAGGGGTTCTAGGACTATCCTGCCAGGGGTTCTAGGATTATCCTGCCAGGGGTTCTAGGACTATCCTGCCAGGGGTTCTAGGACTATCCTGCCAGGGGTTCTAGGTCTACCCTGCCAGGAGTTCTAGGACTATCCTGCCAGGGGTTCTAGGACTATCCTGCCAGGGGGGTTCTAGGGGACTACCCTGCCAGGTGTTCTAGGATTATCCTGCCAGGGGTTCTAGGATTATCCTGCCAGGGGTTCTAGGACTATCCTGCCAGGGGTTCTAGGACTATCCTGCCAGGGGTTCTAGGGCTATCCTGCCAGGGGTTCTAGGACTGCCCTACCAGGGGTTCTAGGACTATCCTGCCAGGGGTTCTAGGTCTACCCTGCCAGGGGTTCTAGGTCTACCCTGCCAGGAGTTCTAGGACTATCCTGCCAGGGGTTCTAGGATTATCCTGCCAGGGGTTCTAGGACTATCCTGCCAGGGGTTCTAGGATTATCCTGCCAGGGGTTCTAGGACTATCCTGCCAGGGGTTGTAGGTCTACCCTGCCAGGGGTTCTAGGACTGCCCTACCAGGGGTTCTAGGACTATCCTGCCAGGGGTTCTAGGTCTACCCTGCCAGGGGTTCTAGGACTGCCCTACCAGGGGTTCTAGGACTGCCCTACCAGGGGTTCTAGGACTGCCCTACCAGGGGTTCTAGGACTGCCCTGCCAGGGGTTCTAGGACTGCCCTACCAGAGGTTCTAGGACTGCCCTACCAGGGGTTCTAGGACTGCCCTACCAGGGGTTCTAGGACTGCGCTACCAGGGGTTCTAGGACTGCACTACCAGGGGTTCTAGGACTGCCCTACCAGGGGTTCTAGGACTGCCCTACCAGGGGTTCTAGGACTGCCCTACCAGGGGTTCTAGGAGTACCCTGCCAGGGAATCTAGGACTACCCTGCCAGGGGTTCTAGGTCTACCCTGCCAGGGGTTCTAGGTCTACCCTGCCAGGGGGTTCTAGGACTACCCTGCCAGGGGTTTGAGCCCTACCTGCCCTGTGATTTGAGAGTTGTATGTTATACATATGGGGAGACTTGTCCATTGGTACGGAGGAGGGAGGTTAATAATTGAATATTGTTCCTTACCTGGAGTTTACCTGGAGAGAGTTTCGGGGGTCAACGCCCCCGCGGCCCGGTCTGTGACCAGGCCTCCTGGTGGATCAGAGCCTGATCAACCAGGCTGTTGCTGCTGGCTGCACGCAAACCAACGTACGAGCCACAGCCCGGCTGATCAGGAACTGACTTTAGGTGCTTGTCCAGTGCCAGCTTGAAGACTGCCAGGGGTCTGTTGGTAATCCCCCTTATGTGTGCTGGGAGGCAGTTGAACAGTCTCGGGCCCCTGACACTTATTGTATGGTCTCTTAACGTGCTAGTGACACCCCTGCTTTTCATTGGGGGGATGGTGCATCGTCTGCCAAGTCTTTTGCTTTCGTAGTGAGTGATTTTCGTGTGCAAGTTCGGTACTAGTCCCTCTAGGATTTTCCAGGTGTATATAATCATGTATCTCTCCCTCCTGCGTTCCAGGGAAAACAGGTTTAGAAACCTCAAGCGCTCCCAGTAATTGAGGTGTTTTATCTCCGTTATGCGCGCCGTGAAAGTTCTCTGTACATTTTCTAGGTCGGCAATTTCACCTGCCTTGAAAGGTGCTGTTAGAGTGCAGCAATATTCCAGCCTAGATAGAACAAGTGACCTGAAGAGTGTCATCATGGGCTTGGCCTCCCTAGTTTTGAAGGTTCTCATTATCCATCCTGTCATTTTTCTAGCAGATGCGATTGATACAATGTTATGGTCCTTGAAGGTGAGATCCTCCGACATAATCACTCCCAGGTCTTTGACGTTGGTGTTTCGCTCTATTTTGTGGCCAGAATTTGTTTTGTACTCTGATGAAGATTTAATTTCCTCATGTTTACCATATCTGAGTAATTGAAATTTCTCATCATTGAACTTCATATTGTTTTCTGCAGCCCACTGAAAGATTTGGTTGATGTCCGCCTGGAGCCTTGCAGTGTCTGCAATGGTGTATTTTGGTGATAATACAGTGGACCCCCGCATAACGATGGCATCGCATAGCGATTTTTCCGCATAACGATTACTTTTATCGCAAAATTTTTGCCCCGCATACCGATTAAAAACCCGCATACCGATTTTCGTCCGAGACGCGTCCAATGTGCCCTCACATGTGCCGGCCGTCCCATTGTTTACCAGCCAGCCTCCGCGGTAACATCCAAGCATACACTCGGAATATTTCGTATTATTACAGTGTTTTCGGTGCTGTTTTTGGAAAATAAGTGACCATGGGCCCCAAGAAAGCTTCTAGTGCCAACCCTGTGGTAAAAAGGGTGAGAATTAGTATGGAAATTAAGAAAGATTTTGAAGGGTTTGGGGCTAACCCTGAGAAGCCTATGCCAGTTGTGGAATCCATTGTGCCTACTTCAAAGATTAAGGAAATGTGTGCAGAGTGGTTTGAACTGCAAACCTTTATAGATGAAAATCACCCTGACACAGCTGTTGCAAGCCGTGCTTGTGACTATTTCAATGACAATGTTATGGCCCATTTTAGGAAAGTCTTGAAGAAACGGGAGGTACAGAGCTCTATGGACAGATTTGTTGTGCGACAGAGGTCCAGTATTGAACATTTTAAACTATAATTTAAGTGGATTGCCCAATGATGATAGCTTTTTGTTGTGCAAATACGGATTAAAATCGTTAACCGGGGGTCCACTGTATTGAACATTTTAAACTATAATTTAAGTGGATTGCCCAATGATGATAGCTTTTTGTTGTGCAAATATAAAAAAATATGAAATGTAACCCAACATAACCTAACTTGTGCCACATGAATGTTCCTCAGTGTATTTTTGGTTATAGTATTATAGTTTAAAATGACCATTATTAAAAGGTTTATGCGATGGATATAGCTTTTTATTGTGCAGATATGAAAAAATTAAATGTATTCAAATATAATTTAACATGACCTAACTTGACCTAATGTAACCATATCAGCAGATATGGAAATGATTTGTATTTATGTTCATTATGATTGGCTCTATAAGTCTAATGACTGATCCATGATTGGCCAGTGCCACTGGATATTCTGTGTGGTATTCTGCCCAAAATAAAGGTATTAGTTTTGCCAATATCCCCCAAAATAATTTGCATAAGGGTGTAGATGGCTTGTATGCATTGCTAAGTATTAAATAGTGACCTAGTTCTACCGGGGAGTAACATTGTCATAAAAAAAGCAACCCTGGTCTCAGATTGGGCTGTGGGGGGCATTGATCCCTAAAATCCTCTCCAGGTATACTCCTCTCCAGTTAATTGAGATTGAGGTAAGTGCTAGGTCAGGTTTGTTGGATAATGTTTATTTTTTAGGTTACCAAGAAAAAACTTTCTCTCCATAGGCTTAAAATGGCATATAACCTTAACTGCTAATTTTAAATAACTCATAACCACTTTAGCTTGCCTAAATGCAACCATTTCTTGTCAAATATTGTGTATAGTAAATTCTGTTACTAATAACCAAATGAAACTACTATATGCTATCATGTTTTGGTACTGAATTTATAACTTTAAACTCATTACTATTGTTCTAAAATCAACAAATTTGTAAGTAGCTCATTACCACTGTACCTTAAGTAGCAAACTCGAATGTTGAAATCCAGTCCATGAACCTCTTATACGCCTTGATAAGTTTTTGACTACTGTCCACAGGATAGATATAAATTGCTTAATTAAGATATCAAACTACCTAACCTATACAGTAAATACAACCATCATATTTTTTTTTTTATTACAAATTCTTACTAATTCATGTGATTTTTTTTATTTTTAAGGGCCCCCCAAAAATGTGAAGCATACTTCTAAAAGCTCCCTATCTGTTAACCATTTCAAAAATAGCAAAAACGAAAACTACTGAATTTGATGTAATTCATGATGATGATCATGATCAAATATAAGTGTCAAATATATCTAATTCAACCTGCCCATCTAGATTCCAGTCATCAAATTACATTCGTGCACTACTTGTCTCAACCATGCCCTATCCTCCAGTTTTATTACTCAAGCTGCCAGTAATGCATTGTGTTAATCCCCTCATATTAGCATTGCAGTTATTTATAGAAGGTTTGATACCCTGAACAATCATTTTATTGATGATCATATCCTCAGACTAATTAGTTATATTAACCCTAGCATTTACATTGCCTTGGTGGGAGACTGCCGACTTGTTAAAAAAAAAAAATACGTAATCTGCCTTGAGCTGATTGTTGTCAGGTTATTTTCATATTATTAATCTGCACAAAATACATTGCATAATTATGGGCTTCGTAATTAAGAAATTTCCTTTGTAAACCAGGGTCTCTAAAACTATGCATCTTCTTGACAAACAAGGTATACTTTAGCTTTAGTTTTAAATGTGTATAAATGTGTGCAGTTCCTCATCTAGATTGTGAAAGATGTTCCTTGTAGCTTTCAAAGATTTATCAATAAAAAGTTTAGTGTACTCTAGGTTAAAAGATATTTTATAGTATCATACAGGTAGTATGGTACTATAAAATCATTATTTCATCATCTGTGAAGTTTGAATGACTAATATACAGAATTCTCAAGAACATGGAAGAGAACACTGAATGTTTAAAACCTGTTATTGTGAAAATTGTGTCTGGTATGTAGGAACAGATATTGATGAACTCTATATATTTTTTTAAATTAGTATTCTTGCTACATTTTAACTGTTCAAACGTTTAGAAATTGTATTGTTATTTTGTTCCCAAAAAAGTTCACTTGATCTTAGTTTATTACAGGACTAATTACTTGATAAATATTTATCTTAGTCAAAACTTAATGTTTCAGAATGACCACCAAGAGCAACAGAGTGAGGAGGAGGGGGAGGAGATGGAGATGACACAGCTGGGTGTTTCAAGATCATTTAAACATCCTCTCAGATGCAAATGGACAATGTGGTTTTTCAAGATAGAGCCTAACCTACCATGGGAAGACTGTCAGAAGGAAGTAACCAGCTTTAACACTGTTGAGGACTTTTGGTCGTAAGCTCAAAATTCAATTTAATAATTTATTTCCACATGATACATTGTTTGCACAGAAATGGGTGACACTTTATTATGCATGCAGAAAGTCCATGGTTATGCAGAGCATTTTAGGTAAGCTGTGTCTTCAAGAGGGTTTATTGATGGAGTAAGGATCAGCCTAGTGTTCTCGTCCACCCTACATCGTAGGTCTCCAGAATTAAAAACTACAATATCAAATGAATTATCCAAGTTATTTATGTTGCTAGTGAAGGGCTCTTGAGCCAAGGAATTGCAGCTACCCTAACTTTTCTTGGATCAAGCCTTATTATTTTACATTCCTCTGACACTGTATGAGCTGTGGGTTTGGCACTTCCACATGTATATAATAAATTTGGAAAAAATAGGACTAATAGAGTAAAGCCTTGCATTTTTATAAAACCTGCAGTCCATTAATTTATGAAACTAATTTAGTGCATGTAAGATGACACTACATACTGTGCTATACTTGCCAGTTCTTCAAGTTATATCCACTGATTCATCTGTCACACCTAATGACTAATCCAGTCACATACCCATTGATCTCTCCAGCCAGATACCCACTGACTCGTCCAGCCATGTACTCACTGACTCGTCCAACCGCATACCCACTAACCCTTCCAGTCACATACCCACTGGATATCCAGTCACACCATCCAAACCCACTCATTCACCCCCTCATTTATCTTGAAGTAACCCCAAGTGTACTGCCATCCACTGTCACATCACCACACCATTGCTATATATACCAGTACACCACTATCCAGATTACTACAGTAGCTGTAAGAAATGTGTTAGGAGGAGACTGTGAGAAATGGATCTTTTGTCCATGAAGGATTATGGATACATGATCACAGCATACAAATATTTCTTGGGCATAGACATGGCAGGCAAGAACAACCTCTTCATTGGAGCTAGAACAAGAGGACACAAATTGAAACTACACATAACTAAATCACAGACACATCAGGAAATATCACTTCAGTGTAGTTGTGAAGAAGTGAAGTTGCAAGACAGTGACAAAAGCAGTTGATTCCATATAATGGTTCAAATGCAGATATGTTATGACATAAGAATTCATGCCAGTTACTCAGTTGGTAAGAAAGACCAAGATATAGATATATTCCCCACTTCCCACATTTTAAGTTTTATGCCCCCCAAAAATCTGTCCTTTATACTAAATTGGAGAGGATGATTAAGAATCTGACAGTTATAACTTGAAGACACAATTATGCAGTAAGAAAACGGTGATAAATTGTATGGTAATGGTATTTCAGATAGTGACAATACCAACAGTGGTTCTGTGTATGTACTAGTTTTTGATGAAAATAGTATATGAAGCATAAGCATGTCGGGATTGCCAGGAGCAGCACAAATTGAGTTTGCATGTTACCTTGCTTCACATTCTGACACACAAAATAGTAATCATCTCCCATATTTATGGTTGTAGGGGTTGAGTCACAGCTCCTGACCCTGCCCCTTCGCTGGTCGCTACTAGGTCCACTTTCCCTGCTCAACGAGCTCTATCGTCTCTTCTGATGTGCATAGTGTTATTTGCTGCTTGCTACTTCACTAGGTGTTGGAATCATAATTTCTTTCAGAGTTATAGATTCTCTACTGCTGCTCTAACCATTAAATTGGAAATGATGGGCAAACTGCTTCAAGCAGACAGTAGCATAATAGACATGTATTATATTTTGTTTTATCATAATAATTGCACCTTTTAAAGTATAGGTTGAGTTTTGGGACTCTACAGCTTTTCAGGAGAGAGGTGTGCAATTTGAATAAAGTACAGTACAGTAGAACCCCCATATCCATAGGTTCAGTTTCTGTAGTTTCAGTTATTCATGGTTAATAATGGCTGCAGAGCACAAGAGTAATAGTGGTGGCAGTTCTTCAAAGCCTGAGAAGCCACAAAGTGCATCCCATCAGTGAAAAAGTGCTAATTCTCGACTTATTGTGCCTCGTACTGCCAAAATTTTAAATATGCAAAAAAGAACTTGATATTCCAAGCATCAGAGATCATGTTACTGAAAGAAATATCCTAATTGGGGTTAATATGCTCAGGCAAGCCCATTCAAACCCCTGCACAGAAGCCCTCCAAACTTTCCTCAGCACTGGTGAACACCCCTCCAGATGGATCGAAAAACTGGAACCAACCTCCTCATGAACCAGATACATGATTTATGTCAAGTAAGGCAACAGCAGCACTTCTCCGCTCCACGGGATATTACCCCATTCCAAACTACCGTCCCTCCATTCCCCCCAAACTACTACTTAAATCACAACCAAAGCTTTGCCTTGAAGCCAAACAGGATGCCTTAGGCTGTATTGATAACTTAGTCACACAGCACATTTTTTTTTTTTTTTTTATCACACTGGCCGATTCTGTTCACCAAACCACTGGTAGTGCTGCTGTTGTCATACAGAGTGATGGCTCTTAATGAAGTTGAAGCACATATCAATAATTGGGCCTCTACCCTTCAGACAGAACTGTTTGCCATACTCCTTGCACTCAAATGCATCCATGTATCTAAGGTTGACACTTTAATTGTAATTGATTCTCTGTTATTCACAAATGGTCTCAACTCATTAAGTATAAATTGTGGCATGCTTGTGTCAGAAGCCAGACACAGGTATGGTAGGATTGTGGATAGTGGAGTCAGTGCACATGCTGTGGATTCCATCTCACATTGGTCTTCAGATGCTTGGTAGCACTGATAAATTGGCTAAGCTGTATGCTTTCCAAGAAGAGGTAGATTACAATCTTGTCAGGTAGCAGTTTGAGAACAATAATACGAAAAGAACTTCGACTGAATTTTATTGACTTAAAACTCAGGGAGATTGACACTAGTCAATTCATCTATCATAATTCTATCATGCAGGAGGAGCCACATGTCTATGGTGCATTCAACAAGATAAGCCAACTCTTGGATGTCACTACCGCCTGGCTCCGGCTAGGTTACAAATATCTTTGGAAGGTTAAATCACCACCACCAGATGTAGACCAAACGAAATGCAAACTTTGCCAGATGGACTATTGTCACACCCTGCGTCATTATGTACTGGAGTGCGATAAAATTAATGAATTTAGAAACAACTCACTCAGAAATGTTCAAGATACCTGGAGTTTACCTGGAGAGAGTTCCGGGGGTCAACGCCCCCGCGGCCCAGTCTGTGACCAGGCCTCCTGGTGGATCAGAGCCTGATCAACCAGGCTGTTGCTGCTGGCTGCACGCAAACCAACGTACGAGCCACAGCCCGGCTGGTCAGGAACTGACTTTAGGTGCTTGTCCAGTGCCAGCTTGAAGACTGCCAGGGGTCTGTTGGTAATCCCCCTTATGTATGCTGGGAGGCAGTTGAACAGTCTCGGGCCCCTGACACTTATTGTATGGTCTCTTAACGTGCTAGTGACACCCCTGCTTTTCATTGGGGGGATGGTGCATCGTCTGCCAAGTCTTTTGCTTTCGTAGTGAGTGATTTTCGTGTGCAAGTTCGGTACTAGTCCCTCTAGGATTTTCCAGGTGTATATAATCATGTATCTCTCCCGCCTGCATTCCAGGGAATACAGGTTTAGGAACTCAAGCGCTCCCAGTAATTGAGGTGTTTTATCTCCGTTATGCGCGCTGTGAAGGTTCTCTGTACATTTTCTAGGTCAGCAATTTCACCTGCCTTGAAAGGTGCTGTTAGTGTGCAGCAATATTCCAGCCTAGATAGAACAAGTGACCTGAAGAGTGTCATCATGGGCTTGGCCTCCCTAGTTTTGAAGGTTCTCATTATCCATCCTGTCATTTTTCTAGCAGATGCGATTGATACAATGTTATGGTCTTTGAAGGTGAGATCCTCCGACATGATCACTCCCAGGTCTTTGACGTTGGTGTTTCGCTCTATTTTGTGGCCAGAATTTGTTTTGTACTCTGATGACGATTTAATTTCCTCGTGTTTACCATATCTGAGTAATTGAAATTTCTCATCGTTGAACTTCATATTGTTTTCTGCAGCCCACTGAAAGATTTGGTTGATGTCCGCCTGGAGCCTTGCAGTGTCTGCAATGGTAGACACTGTCATGCAGATTCGGGTGTCATATGCAAAGGAAGACACGGTGCTGTGGCTGACATCCTTGTCTATGTCGGATATGAGGATGAGGAACAAGATGGGAGCGAGTACTGTGCCTTGTGGAACAGAGCTTTTCACCGTAGCTGCCTTGGACTTTACTCTGTTGACGACTACTCTCTGTGTTCTGTTAGTGAGGAAATTATAGATCCATCGACCGACTTTTCCTGTTATTCCTTTAGCACGCATTTTGTGCGCTATTACGCCATGGTCACACTTGTCGAAGGCTTTTGCAAAGTCTGTATACATTACATCTGCATTCTTTTTGTCTTCTAGTGCATTTAGGACCTTGTCATAGTGATCCAATAGTCGAGACAGACAGGAGCGACCTGTTCTAAACCCATGTTGCCCTGGGTTGTGTAACTGATGGGTTTCTAGATGGGTGGTGATCTTGCTTCTTAGGACCCTTTCAAAGATTTTTATGATATGG
The DNA here is from genome assembly GCF_038502225.1 of Cherax quadricarinatus. Classification (NCBI taxonomy): domain Eukaryota; kingdom Metazoa; phylum Arthropoda; class Malacostraca; order Decapoda; family Parastacidae; genus Cherax; species Cherax quadricarinatus. Next base: position 5,384,836 of record NC_091374.1, on the reverse strand, counting down.
GATGTTAGTGCTATTGGTCTGTAGTTCTTTGCTGTTGCTTTACTGCCCCCTTTGTGGAGTGGGGCTATGTCTGTTGTTTTTAGTAACTGTGGGACAACCCCCGTGTCCATGCTTCCTCTCCATAGGATGGAAAAGGCTCGTGATAGGGGCTTCTTGCAGTTCTTGATGAACACGGAGTTCCATGAGTCTGGCCCTGGGGCAGAGTGCAGGGGCATGTCATTTATCGCCTGTTCGAAGTCATTTGGCGTCAGGATAACATCGGATAGGCTTGTGTTAATCAAATTTTGTGGCTCTCTCATAAAAAATTCATTTTGATCTTCGACTCTCAGTCTGGTTAGCGGCTTGCTCTGAGTCATATTGGGACTTGAGTAGCTCACTCATTTCCTTGCTGTCATCTGTGTAGGACCCATCTTGTTTAAGTAGGGGCCCAATACTGGACGTTGTTCTCGACTTTGATTTGGCATAGGAGAAGAGATATGTCTAAGTATTTTATCCACAGTGGTATATTACAGACAATTTTGAATAAAATACCCTGACTTTGCTCCATGTAAATAAAGCATTACCACTGTGTGTGTGTGTACTCGCCTAATTGTGGTTGCAGGGGTCGAGACTCAGCTCCTGGCCCCGCCTCTTCACTGATCGCTACTAGGTCCTCTCCCTCTCTGCTTCCTGAGCTTTGTCATACCTCTTCTTAAAACTATGTATGGTTCCTGCCTCCACTACTTCACTTGCTAGGCTATTCCACTTTCTGACGGCTCTATGACTGAAGAAATATTTCCTAACGTCCCTGTGACTCGTCTGAGTCTTCAGCTTCCAGTTGTGACCCCTTGTTTCTGTGTCCCCTCTCTGGAACATCCTATCTCTGTCCACCTTGTCTATTCCCCGCAGTATCTTGTATGTCGTTATCATGTCTCCCCTGACCCTTCTGTCCTCCAGTGTCGTCAGTCCGATTTCCCTCAACCTTTCCTCGTACGACATTCCCCTGAGCTCTGGGACTAGCCTTGTTGCAAAGCTTTGTACTTTCTCTAACTTCTTACATGCTTGACCAGGTGTGGGTTCCAGACTGGTGCTGCATACTCCAGTATGGGCCTAACATACACAGTGTAGAGTGTCTTGAACGATTCCTTATTAAGGTATCAGAATGCTATTCTCTGGTTTGCCAGGCGCCCGTATGCTGCAGCAGTTATCTGGTTGATGTCTGCCTCCGGAGACATGCTCGGTGTTATGGTCACCCCAAGATCTTTCTCCTGGAACGAGGTTTGCAGTCCTTGGCCATCTAGTCTATACTCTGTCTGCGGTCTTCTTTGCCCTTCTCTGATCTTCATGACTTTGCATTTGGCAGGGTTGAATTCAAGAAGCCAGTTGCTGGACCATGTGTCCAGCCTGTCCAGGTCTCTTTGAAGTCCTGCCTGGTCCTCATCTGATTTAATTCTCCTCATTAACTTCACATCATCTGCGAACAGGGAAACCTCTGAGTCTATCCCTTCCATCATGTCATTCACATATACCAGAAAGACCGTAGGCATACTGTGAAAGATATGATACTACGTTCCACAATCAGCTCTCCTGGCACTGTACCATTCACTCGTATACCCTTATTTTACATATGGAATTTGTGCATGGGGATCAACAACATCCAATCACCTAAAACCCCTAATAACCCAGCAAAAGGCAGCAGTAAGAATGATAACAAATTCCCACTCCTGCCAGCATACTCCACCAATTTTCAAAAGTCTGAATCTGCTTACCATTAAGAACATCCATACTTATTCATGTGCCTACTACATACACAGAACAATACACGCAAATATAAACCCCCCACTCACTTTTCCTCACCAGCCTAAACAGGACACAAGACACAGATCTCTTTTTGATATACCTCGTGTCCATATCACACTGTGTAAAAACTCTATGCACATAAAGGGCCCCAAAATATGGAATTCATTACCAGAAGATATTAAAGTAACCCAGTCTGAAAATCAATTTAACACTCTTCTCAAAAGCCACTTAATCACCCTAGACTAAATGCTAAATACACAGTACACATTTATTCACCTGTGTACTCCCACATCATAACTGAAACAATCACATTGAGCCTTTTATCCATTGTTGACAGGACTATAATTGAATCATTGTTTTTCACAATAGCATTTTAGAATATAAATACGTATATCTTTGTATTATACAAATTTTGATTCATATATAATTAATATTCTACTGTACAACTATGAAATAATTACTTTCCTACTGTATAACTATGATATACTACTCCTTAGTATTAAGTAGAATGTAAGCCTGTAATGTTAAGTTGGCCCATAATGCCAAGGCATAATAGAGGCTCTCTTTGCATTGTATCCCACTATTGTATATACACAATCTCAATGTACTGTTTGCAAAGACATTAAATAAATTAATAAATAAATAAATAACCCTGGTCCTAGGACCGACCCCTGTGGGACCCCGCTCGTTACACGTGCCCACTGTGATACCTCATCCCATACCATGACTCATTGTTGCCTCCCTGTCAGATATTCTCTGATCCATTGCAGTGCCCTTCCTGTTATACGCGCCTGATCCTCTAGTTTCTGCACTAGTCCCTTGTGAGGAACTGTGTCAAAGGCCTTCTTGCAGTCCAAGAAAATGCAATCAACCCACCCCTCTCTCTCTCTCTCGTGTCGTACTTTTGTAACTTTGTCATAGAACTCCAGAAGGTTTGTGACACAGGATTTGCCTTCCATGAATCCATGCTGGTTGTCGTTTATAATCTTGTTCTGTTCCAGGTGCTCTGCCACTCTCCTCCTGATAATCTTCTCCATGACTTTGCATACTATACATGTGTGTGTGTGTGTGTGTGTGTGTGTGTGTGTGTGTGTGTGTGTGTCTGTCTGTCTGTCTGTCTGTGTCTGCTTGTGTGTGTGTGTTTGCATGTGTATTTGTATACTCATATGTGTGAGTGCTTATACTCGTGTGTGTGTACTCACCTATTTGTGCGTGTGTGTGTGAGAGAGACTCAACAATCAATATTTGCACCAATAACTCATTACAGTTGTGACCGGGTGTGGACGTGTGAATTGTTCATTACTCTATAATTTGTTCATGATTGTAGCCATGTATAAACTTAAGTAAATTTACGTACAGGATTCTTTACCTTTGTAACTTGTGAGTTCATTACCTTTGTACCTAGTTCAGCTATCAAAACTTTGGGGGCCCAGTCCCTGGACCCATTATATACCTCTGTAATCTGTAAATACCTTTGTAACTTGTCATTATTGTGACCAGATCTACCTGGAGTTCATTACCTTTGTAACTTGCTCAGCTATCAAAACTTTGGGGACCAGTCCCTGGACCCATTATGTACCTCTGTAATCTTTTGACTACTGCCCACAGGATGGGTATGGGGTGCATAATAAACATATTAAACTAACTCGTACATTATTTATCAGTTAAACTTTATTGTAGGTACATATGTATGTAAATGAAAAATGAAAGGTATAGGTTTCATTACTATCCATGGTTTTGGGTATCCACTGTATGTCTTGGAACATATTTCCTGTGGATATGGGGAGACTACTGTACAGTATATTTAAATTTGTGATAAAGTACAGATATTATTTTTCTTTATCAACCAAGTAAGTTAAGTCCTGCCAGCGAATGTGGTAACAGGTAATACTATGGGTGTCAGAATACAGTATACTGTATTACTATTAGCCAGTGTTTTACTTATTTTATGTAATTTATCTTTCTTTTTATAGACTGTATAATCACATTGAACCTCCATCACGGTTGAAACCAGGGCGTGATTACTCTTTGTTTAAGGAAGGAATCAAACCTATGTGGGAAGATGAGCGAAATTGTAAAGGAGGACGCTGGCTTGTCACTATCAACAAGCAGCAACGTTCTACAGAACTAGAAATATTGTGGTTGGAAATTGTAAGTAGAAATAGAGTAGTTCTGAGTAGAAATAACTATGAGATTAGCTTAATAATTTTGCAGTGTGGCAGTAGGATAGTAAGAGAACTCTTATGAAAAATAGTATTGATGTGGTATCAGGGCCTCCACAGCTGGGATGTGCATAGATACGAAAAGTATCAATAGAGCATAATGTGACTTTGTCCAGTTATGATGTGGTTGGGATTATTTCTTAAACAGTTGACTACAGTACATAAACAGACATTTTATCCAGGACTACACTACATTAACAGACATTTTATCCAGTTAATGGGAAGACAGGTCCAGGTCCTTGGATCATGAGTCCTTCACCACCTCTGAGGGGTCACAAATGGTCAATAACTTTTAGTCCTCACATTATGATTTTAGATCTTAAATTTTCACACTTACTGTGCACACAGGTTCTTGGGTGAACTGGAATTTCCTCGGAGACATTCTGTATCTCTTGTGTGTAGAAGGTGGTTATAATTTTCTGAAATGACACTGTCCTTATAGGGAATTTTACTAATGTTGATCACTCAGTGAGGCTCCCATGAAGTAATGAGTGGTGGGACAAATGTCATGACACATCCATGGCTTTTATATACGACAACTGTGATGAGAAATAGACTGAAACCACAGAAACCGAATCAATGGATGTGGGGTCCTACTGTACCTAGGATTTTATCATTGTGTCTCATGGTGCATGTATTGTTCATCAATATGTTTAAATTTATGTCTTTAACATTTTGTAGAAGGTTTTGTCAGTATTGACTGCGAGTATGTTGTCATCCACGCACACCTTTTTGAACATTACCTATAGTTAAGGACAATAGGATTTACACTTGCAGTGACATGTTACGTCATCTGCAAACAGAATTGGTTTTAGTTCTTGCAAGGCATTGGGAAGATCATTGATATAGATAAGGAATAGTAGAGAGCCTTGTCAGTGCTCTTAATAATATCAAGTTTTTAAAAATACTGACTTCAGCTTTTGGCACTTTACAGCTAATGTTAATGATTGGAGAAAATTTTGAAGATCATAATGAAGAAATTTGTGGCGCTGTTGTAAATATACGCAACAAAGGAGACAAGATAGGTGTATGGACTGCCAATTCTAAGAATAAATGTGGCATTCTTAAGATTGGGTAAGTTGATTTTTTCATTGATAAATGCCCAATAAAAGCAGTGAGAATATTTAATCACATTCCTTTGAAATAATTTTGTTTGTTAATTCGTAGGTACATATTGCAGAAAGTAGGTTTGTATTTCTCTGCGATTACTGTATCCTAAATTTATGTGGCAACTCCTAACTACAGGGGTTTAACCTAATGAAGCTACAATTCTCTAGCTTGTATTGAGTGAATATACTTTGGTTTAAGCCTTTGAGAATGTAAGACAGTCAGCATAAAGTTGCTTTGTATATTCATCAAGGTCATTCAGGACATGAAATATATAGCAACAGTTTTTCTTTATTTCCTAATGGAGATGGCAATATTTACAATTCAAGTAAGAAGGATAATGTAGAGGTTTGAGATATTTGCTATTCAGAGGGACATCTAAAGTGTCATATCCGTGCACCTCTGGCAAGACAGTGATAATACAAGTGATGGAGAAACTGCCTCTTTTTTGGTGGGAGACGGCCAGCATGTTAAAAAAAAAAAAATGGAACTGTAACGTCATGTCATTTATTTGATCAAAATAATTTTTCCAGTGAGATTTGCAAATCTGCAATGAAACTGAACTCGACCCAAACTATTACCTATCAAGCACATTCTGCCCAACAAAAAAAGGGCTCAGATGTACGCAGCATGTATACTATTTGAAAAGAAGAAATGAGTGTACCATGCTAAAGGAAGTCCTCCATGTGCAACTCCTGCCATGTCAAGGGATATCAAGGTTTGCATGTGTGCAAAATCAATAAAATCTTGTTCCTATTAATGTAAGTAGGTAAAGTATTATGAAATTTGTTTTATTTTTGTATTTATAAAGCTGTTTATACATGTATTACATTATAAACTTGTCAGATTTTTATGTACAAAGTTAGTATATAAGTCAGGGATTTACATTAACTTATTTATGGAAGAAGGTATTATAAAATTGTGATGTTTGTTGCATATTTCAACATCAAACTGTTTCACCTAATTGTATTTTGACTATTTTTAATTATGCAGTGTTACCCTAATGTATTTGTTTTATTTCTTAAAATCTAGGTAGAGTACTGTATTAATACTGTACAAGAGAATGGAACTTAGTCAAAACAGCTACCCCTTTATTTTTTTTATTGCTGGGTGTAGGTAATACAGCTGTGTTATATATAATGGTTATTTAGGTAACTGAAGTTTGCAATAAAAGAATCACTGAGTTTACTCAAGACTTAGGTCAGATGCTTGGTAATTTATTTATTAATAGGTAAAGATGTCAGTTTTATTTTCTTTGGTTAGACTTCTTCATACTCGTTGATGGCTTTATTTGAGAATGAAGCTATGAAATGGGAATGGGAGTGACATGGTGAGCAAGAAGCACCAATTATAATTTCTGTTCTGTAGTTTTGACGTTATATAAAGATTTCATGAGGATTCTTTGATTTTCATAGGAAAGTAAAACAAGATGCTTATTAAGTAATTCATTATGGATGAGAGTAAGTGCATGTGGCAAGGTCTTGTAGCTAGTACATGTACTGCTATGAGATCTGCTAATTTTTGTTTTGCATTTTCCGTAAAATCCTGTTTTATTATGCCATCAGAATTAACTTTGTATTATTTAACTTCTTTATAGTTATATTATGGCAACCTACTTTTCAAATAAAAAAATTTTCTTTTTACACGTATTACTTACGCCAATTAAGCATTTCAAGAATATTTGCTTTAAAATAACTGATTAATAATATATGGTATAAGTAAGAACAATATTACCTGGAGTTTACCTGGAGAGAGTTCCGGGGGTCAACGCCCCCGCGGCCCGGTCTGTGACCAGGCCTCCTTATATATAGTACATATTTTTTCCTAGTTTCTATAAAACATGTGGTATACCTGGAGGGTAAGTTTATTCAGGTATATGCAAATAGTTACATAGATTATAATTATCATACATAACAGCTTATGTGTAGAGAACCTGGGATAACCCAAAAAAGTCAGTGACTTATTTCCATTGGGGTCTTTTTTATACTTTATTATTATACTATGAAGGAGATAATATATTATTGTTCTGCAATAAAGGAGGTATACTAGGAATAAGGTAAAAAGAGTTATTTACATTTACGTGTGTGTTAGCTAAAATGAAAAATCATTCTCCTCCCTTTGTCGCTACATTCGTTAGGTACCTTTTGGCTCTCTTCTTGAACTGGCTCATGCTATGATTGGCTTTGACATGTGCAGGCAATCTATTCCATTCTTTTATTGCTGTACAATAATAGATGTTTGAAGCCTGGCCACTGACTGTAGGTACTACAAAGTTGTGCTCTCTTTCCCTAGTACCATGATTGCTTTGGTTCCCAGTCTTGACAGAATTGGCAGCAAGATATTCTGGATACTGTTTGTGGGCACTTTTATAAACTTTATTTAACTTCAATTGTTTTACTCTGTCTTCAACTTCAGAATATCCAATTGTTGTAATTCATCCTGGCTTACATGTTCTCTTGGACCCAGGTTCAGGATGAATCTTACAATTTTGTTCCGGGTGATTTGCAGTTTATCTTTGATTTTTTTGTCAAGGCAGAGTACCACGAAGAGCAAGCGTAGTCCATATGACATTGTATAAGGGCTAGACATAGGGTCCTGTGATCCTCAGTAGGTAGACACTGTGCTTGTCTGTAGAGGAACTTTAGTCTGGCATTCACTTTCTTTACTACACTGTTCCCTATCAGTTCTAACATGTATGGGTCAAAGGGGATTCCCAGATATTTTACTGAGGAAACTGAAGTGGTGGGTTTCCCATTACACCGGACATTAAAATTATTTACTCTTTTCAGTTTGTTTCGTGCCAAAGAGTATGGCTTCTGTTTTCCCGAGGTGTAACGATAGTTTGTTGTCTACAAACCATTTGTTGCAGGACACTAGTTCTAGTGTTATTACATTAGCTGTATCTGGTGAGTCTTTACCTGACACAAACAGAACACTGTCATCCACATACAGTAGGAGTTTGTACTTGACACTGATGGTCATGTCGTTTACATAACATAGAAATAATAAGGGACTCAGAATACGTATACGTACTACCTTGGGGAACTACACATGCTGTCAGCAGGGGTCCTGATTCTGTTTTGTTGATTTTTGACAATTTGTTTCCTATTGCTAAGATAGGACTTAAACCACTCTATGGAACCTATGCTGATAGCTTGTTTCTTACATAATATATTGTGGTTGACAGTATCGAAAGCCTTTTGCAAGTCTAAGGTTACCATTCCTGTGAGGTTCCCTATCAGCACTTCAGTTCTCATGTAATCCATCAGATTAATTAGGGAGGTGTTGGTTGAGTAAGATCTCCTAAAGCCTGATTGGTACCTATGAAGAATGTTGTTGTCATTAAGATACTCAACTACTTGACAGTACATCGCCCTCTCTAGAATTTTGGATATTACACTGAGTATACTAACAGGCCTATAGTTGCTGACATCAGACTTACTATTTTTCTTGAAGATAGGAGTAACTGCTTCGGTGGGATACGGCCGGTTTGTTGAAAGAAGGAGTAACTCTGGTCTCCATGAACCCCTCCGGTATGGTATTAGTGGTGATGGACAAATTTATTATGTGAGCAATGGGTGTCAATGCCCCTGCAGCCTGATCCATGACCAGGCTTTGAAGTGGATCAGGGCCTGATCAACCAGGCTGTTATTGACTGCTACACACAAACTAATGGGTAAGGGAGGAATATTTGGCTATCCAGGTTGTTTCATGCCAAAATGTGCAAGGGTTGAGATTCTGCATTTCAAATAAAAAAAACTGTTAACCAGATTAGTGTATAATTCTGAAGTCAACCTACTTTGTAGCAACTATGATAACTCGTTTAGGAGAAATGATAAATGCCACTTTTATATTTTCATATATATTTTACATAGTACAGTTTAGTATATTATAACCTTGCACTGAAGGAAAGGAAGGATGGGGCCGGGGGGGGGGGACAATAATGATTTATAAAATACTGAGAGGAATTGACATGGACAGGGAAAGAATGTTTCAGAGATGGGACACAGCAACAAAGGGCTAGCCACAACTGGAAATTGAAAACTCAGATGAGGCACAGGGATGTAAGGAAGTATTTCAGCACTGGAGTGGTCAAGATGTGGAATAATCTGGAGAGTGATGTAGTGGAGGAAGGATCCATACATAGCTTTAAGGAGAGGTATGACAAAGTTCTTAGAGCAGGGAGTGTGTGGACCTAGTAGCAACCAGCAAAGAGGAAGGGCCAGGAGCTGCAAATTGACCCCTGCATCCACAAATAGGTGAGTATTGGTTTCTTTTTTTTTTTTTTTGAGGAAGGGGAGGTGGAGACTACAGAACTGTTTATAGTTACAGGGCAGAGCTAATCTCATTGTGTCCCATCTTCAGTAATCTGTTACAGTTGCGTACCTAAGGTATGGCACATACCCTGGGCGCCACTTGAAGGGGCAGGGGTTGCATCATAGATCAGTTTGCATCAGTGAAAGCAAGGAAGGTGCAGTTGTAATTTTCATGTACCATAATTTATTAATTAAAAATGTAATGAGCTTGACTTGTATTTTGGAGCTGATTTTATGGTAAAGTCATCTAAAAGAAGGGTGTAGGATGTTAGGATGGGGGCAGTTTCAGTGCTTGCTACAGGCACTATTTTCTGTAGGTACGCTCAATTGTTTGTTGTATAATTTCATGTGGATTCTAAAAATTAATGAAATTATTGAAGATAAAATGAATACCATGAACAGAGCTCTGCTCCTGTAGCTACAAATACGTAGTTGCAGTACTCTATTCAAAAGATTAAACCAGTATGGGTCATTCAGTGTTAATGTGACTTATTAGTAGGTTTAGCACTTCTTTTTTATTATAATAATAGTACAAGGTTATAATTAATGTAATGTTATGTAGTATGCTCAGCCTTTGTGGCTTAGCGCTTCTTTTTGATTATAATAATAATATGTAGTATGCTTATGAAAGGGACATTGACATGTTGCTTATATGAGTTACTGTAGTTGTATTATAAAGTAAGCCAGATACAGAATTGAATTACAATCTGGATAATAGCTGTATAATGATGCTCCAAAGTGTCAAATCTCAATAACCCTTGCAAATTTTGCCAGGAAACCAACACACAACAGCTATGCTAAATCCCTCTATGTATTTGTATTCTGTTAATATTGGCTTATGCATTATATATAAAGCATTGTTTTTTAAGATACCATAATCTATTGCAAAAAATGTGCTGTGGCAGTAAATGAACCCTTAATGTGTACTGAAGGTTTGGAAGTTAAAGCTCCATGGTAGTGTGGCTTCAGGTTGAACCAAGTGTTATCATACTTGTTGGAGGTTGGCAGATCATGAATAGTGAACCAGGAGGCTTATTAGGCATTCATTACCCTGAACATCAGTCTCCAGGAACCCAGTAAAAATTTGTGCTTGCTAGAAATTCAGCATAACCAACATGTATACAAGACACTTTGCAACACTTAAGTATCATAATGCTGCAACTTTTTGCCTGTGCAGCAGGCTTGTCATATACTAGAATTTTGTACTGGTAGAAGTGGATAAATAATAGTGCTAAAACCACAAGGGTCATACAGCGCTGTATTAAGTGCTAAACCCGGGGAAGCAGGGAGATAACTTATGATGTTCAGTTCCATAACCTTGATATTTTTATACTCAAAGCTAGTGCTAAACCTCAAGGGTCATATAGCACTGCTTAGCCTGAATAGAAAGTGTTGAAAGGCCAAGGTAAGATGGGTATGTATTAGTGATTGGTGTATATCTACCAGTGATGCATACTAGGAATATCATCATAATCATGGAGTGCTAAACCTGTAGGGATTGTACGGCAGTTGTGGGAGAGGAGGGGGGAGGCTAATTCAGGGAATTGGAGCACCTCCAGTTCCCTAGATCAAGAGCCCCTCATCAGCATCAAGGAACCTCCATTGAAGGGTTGTAGATATTATGAATGATGCATAAGAGTATGCAAAAGTATGCATCCTGGGGATGTCTCAAGTCACACCATTAGTTTTGGTTATGACAATGTGTTTAAGGTTGTCAAACTACTACTTAACACTTAAATTTATTAGAAAAGGATATCTAGAATTATACATTTTTTTAATTTTAACATTTTGTAAGAAATAGCAGTACCTTCAGAAATTCTTAATAAATTGACAAATAACATCAAATGCTTTCCAAGTCAGTCACAGTTTATAAGGCTTGGGAAAAAGAAAAGTCCTAGTTATGGGTCCCTTATGTATGTTACTATACTCCGATCAGATTCTCACTAGTTGACCCACAGTCTGTTCATTACAATTTGAGTGTAGGGCAACTAATTATCAGATCATAAAGTTACAAAATATGTATTTAAGTAAAGCTTGAAATGGACCCACAACTGGGTAATTCTCAAACTATTTTTGAAGAACCAGTAAACCACTTACTTATGAAAAATGAGCAACAATAAGTCATAAAACTGAAAAATTACAATGAAATGATTAACCACATCAAGCTTTTTTTAAAATTCACCATTCCAGAATGCAATTTTAATCAAGCCAATATATTTTTTTTAAAGTACCAAGTTTACATATTCAACATACCTACATGTCTTTAGTACCGCATACAAAACCCTTGCTACAATACTGTACCCCCCCTACCATAGGCACACTGATATGTCAGACACGACTGAATTCTCAGTTGTAACTTGGCCTTTTGACTATTCTGTCATTAAATAGGTATGCAAATACTGTATCAATTTATTGGAATTTCATCAAGCTCAGTGACTCTGCAGCTGCATTTACAAGAAAATTAGTCAAAATTATTAAACTCCAGTGCTTGCATACAAATGAGAAATAAATATAGGTAACTAAAGCATTCTGCCTCAAAAGATAACTCCAAAGAGCAAACTTGAAAACTTTTTATATGTACATGTAATAAAATTAAGGTCTATCACAGAATTTAACAGTTATTTTAACGAGACACCTGTAGTTAAAGATGTAAAACCATTAAAAGGGAGGTTTTTTTGTTGTTACTGAATGTCCCACTGCATGACCTCCACACAGGTTTCACTCTTTTCCTAACAATAGGTGCTGCATTCTACACTGTACCATTCGCAGTGACTTACCCCAAGTTTGGCTCCACTGAAAGTTCTCACTATGCTGGTTTACCACCAGTGGTGACTAATTTCATCGTATCAATTTAATGCAGTGTCACAAGTACAGATTCTTTATTATTCAAGAACTTTATATACAAACTTAGAATTCTGCAAAATGTCATAAGACCTTCAAAAGGATTATCAGAGGTATATTAGTTGAAAGAAGGCTCCTAACTTTAGATGGTACTAGACTGAGTCATAAGCCAACCAGCATTTAATACAAAGTTATAGGCAATAAGGTAGCAAAGTTAACAGAAGCCAACCGAGGAGCAATAATCACATCGTATGTAAATCTCTGGAAATGGAACAAAATATTAATGTGCATTAACTTTCGGTGCATCTTATACAATAGCCATCGTTCCTTTGACGAAACTCTTAGCAATGTTCCAACTACCAGTGATTTTCTTCCAACCAAAAGAAAAGTTTCTACACGACGCTACCAACTCACTGCAGGGCTCGAATAACAGGAAAGCTTACACACTGCACTCGTCACCTCATTATATATTACTCAGTTCCACTACATTACACAGCACAATGCAGGTACATTTCATTTACACTTCACCTTTACAGAGATGATAAAAAAAAAATAAAAAAAAAAAAAAAAAAACAGGAGGGGGTGAAATGAATAATAAAATTTTTTGTTCACCCAAACCCTCTTCCCCCCCTCCCCTCCTTCATTAAGAAAAAATGAATTTTGAAATTCAGATATGGTTGACAATTTATTGCAAAATTATAAACCACCCACTATATGAGTAAAATTATAATAACTGAGTAAATATCAAAGAAAGCAAACATTTAATATCATTGCTTTTAATAAACAAGGCAACAATTAACATGAGCAAGTGCATAAGTATGAAGTTATGCAAAGTTCAGAAAAATTATAACTGCTTTTCTTTTTTTCCAATTTATCAGTTCATTTTTTAATTTTTTTTTTACAGAGCTTCACAACTAGTACTACATTGGACTGACTTTGCATTTTAACTGCAGACCATTAAATTTCTGAATTTTTGATAATGGAAATGAAGCATCTCAACAGCAAAGCAATTTAATGCTTTATATATAATATAAACTTGTAAACCATTCAGTGCCAAATATCCAAATTGCTTTCACACTAAATACAGTAAATCAAGGTAGCCATTTAGTATTGCAGCATCTTCTAATATGGAAAATGTCATGCTCATCTGGAAATGCCACCTCTTCCTATATTTCAATTGCAAAATAAACTCATCACCACAAATGTGAAGTAGCTCAGCACAGAATCTGATTATCATGCCTGTAAAACATGTATAAGACTGGAGGCTATGTAACATTGTGGGGGTCAGACAGTAAACCTGTTCTTGGCTGTAGATCCAGACTTAACCATTGTGTCTGTATGAGCTTGAAAACCAATGCTCACATGCCGAGGGATGTTTAGGCGCTCCTTCAGAACATGCCTGTTAAAAAAAATTAAAAAGTTACAAGAAAAATTTGCTCCAACATTAAAACTGCATCAGCAGGACACACACACACTAACTCTTTCACCACTGTGACCCCTGAAATTAAAAGTGCTGACAGTGTCACGATTCCAAAAAAATTCTGAAATGGTAGAATCTTTTTCTGAAGCTAATGCAAAATTTGATGGAAAACTTAAGGAATTATGCAGGTTTGACACAATTTATGTATCTATGATTTCACCCAACTGGAGTTTTATTTTAAGCTAATTCCTTTGCTCAATTGGACCCAATTCCTACCCAACTCGATACTATACCTTCCATTCTGTTGAATGCAAGAAACTGCCCAGTCAATGGGCAATTTTACGCATCAATTCCAATTTAAAAAGGAGTAAAAAAATAGTGTAGGCATTCCAGCCATAAAAGCAATCTTTCCTCTGTTCATTAACAATTAAACTGTCTGAACATACATCTACTTTTTTTTTTTACATGCTTTCAAATGGAGAAAATCAAGGTCGGAGCGCTACGCGCGTAAACATAGATCTCTGTTTGGACACTAAGGGTTAATAATGTCCTCAGGCCTCTTCTATATAACGCTTGCCTTTCATTTTGAATCAATCATACAAAAATCAGTTTTTGCACTATTTCTCAGATAAAATACAAGCAAGAATTAGTTGTTTGGGTTGTCCAAATAATCAAAGCAGAACTAGTAAAAACCATGAGACCAGTAGGGAGAGGCCTACATTTCCAACACTTTGAGACCTATATCAAACTACTGCTGGTATGTCTTCCATTCTATCAAATGATACCAAGAAACAGCCAATAAAACCATCCTAGAAAACATCTCCAAGTTATTTTAAACCAAACACAAAATCAGACTTTGCTTTTCTAATCATGCACTCTGTGGGATTTTTTTTTTTTTTTTTTTTTTTGCACAGAACTATGCACACCCACTGCACAGACCCATTCTTTCACCTAGGTTAAAATTTACTGCTCACAGTATGTTTGAGGGCACTGTGCTTAAGAGAGATTTAAGTGAGTGGAACTGGCATCATTAACTTGTATCTATGTAAGGGACTGTGAAAGAATTAACATAAAAAGTAGCACCTCCATGTGTTAAAGTGCAATAAACCTAGTCTTAATATTTCTAAGTGTTACTTACCCAAGCAAAAACCACGTGATAGCAATAGACAAAGTGCAGTCTGAAAGAAACACGAGTTGGGAAGAAAATAAAAATAGAGGAACCATCTTAATGGGATGTAAACAATCGAGGTTCTCACAAGGTGAAGACTGTAATGGCTATGTCAAACATTTAGATCAAGGTAGCAAGGCTGATAGCCAGCAACTGCTCAAAGAGGTACTCTGTCCTCCTATACACAGGTGAAACTGAAACCTGTTTTGCATCTCCAAGATTGCTGGTCATTTCTTTATCTCATGAAGGTTGGTGTAAAACTGGTTTATGGGGCACAAGGATCGACAGAAAATCATGAGATTAACAAATAACGATACCTCAAGACAATGCTATAACTAACATTTAACACCTTAGAGCAGTTTTTTGAGTTTTGAGAAATAAAATGTAATGTCAAAACTTGCATTTGTGGTCACAGTGGGGCCCATGCTAACCTCCATGTTGTGTATAGAAATATACCTATTTGGATGAATCTTTTTAGGGCCCGCACTAGCCTGAGAGTTTCAAGACTCATTTGCCAAGGGTTAAGCCTCACCCAGTCTGTGCTATTTTTTTTTTTTTAATTAACCAAGATCTCATAGCATCAAGAAAAAACAATGAAATCCAATAACAATTTTTTTTAATTTATTAGGCACCATACATCAAAAAGCCAACTGCCACAGATGAACAACAGAAATCTTATAACTGCAAGCTGACACTAAGAGGTAGTCACTAATTGCTTGACAACAATCTAATACCATGGAAACTGGCAATTTTGCATAACTTTTTTTTTTTTACAAGAAGCAATGAGGAGATAAGTTTGTGATTGGCAAAATAGTAAGTCACAGAAAAGCTGCTGCTTACTGAAATAAATATGACACAAAAACTAACAGATGAAGACACATGTGCAATACCTAGGTATCTTTACTTCAGACATTTTGCCAACCAGTGGCTTTATCAATCAAATACAAAGACACTGGGTGACACAATGTCTCCTCAAGAAAGATACTAGTGTTTCACATTATATTCATCTACATGGCAATTTTCCTAATATTACAGAAAGTTTACATTTGAGAAAGCTGTCATGAGGATAAACTATACACACCATAGGTGCGAGGACAATATGCACGACAAATCGCTACTAATAGGTTTTCAGTTTTCAGACTCAAAATAATGTCAATGAATGGAAGGACAGTCATAAAATGGGTATGAGAGGTCAGCATTACCCATAGAAAGACTGGTTTGCAAGTAGTGTTTTGTGTTGTGCTTGGTGGATGAAGGATCAAACCTGCACCCACCCTCCACTGAATGATCCCAACAGTTTTAGCACTTCACATAAATATATACTGCTCAAAGTGGCTGAGATGAAGAATGTGAGCATTATTCCTGTGTTAATGGAAGAGTGAGGAACGAGAGGATGCAATCAGACAAAATGTTACAGGGTATATACAGGAAGGTAGATAAGGATAGGCTCTTTACTAGCTTTTCAACAAAAGGAGGCATGGTTAGAAATTACACACCAAAGTGAGCTATAGATATATTAGGAATACAACACTGCTTAACTGCTCAAGATAGTGTACTTGAACACAATATAAAGATTGTAAACATCAATATTTTTCTTTGAATGTTTAAGGGTTACATCAAATTTCTGAAACTCTTCAACCATACAAGTAAAATTTATTTAAAAAACTTTGTAGTGGCTAACCCTTGAACACAGTTTAAGGGATCTATGGCATATACAATATATATAATTAACATTAAAGAGATTTCTATAGTATCCAATGTTACTGTTGGGACTACCACAAGAAAGTGAATGCATTACTTTGTTTTAATTTAAAATCACGTATAGTACTAACAGACAGCATTTAGAATGATTATTAAAAAAATAAAAAAGATAACTTACCCAATTTTAAGAATACTCTCATTTTTCTTAGCATCTGCAGTCCACACGCCTATTTTATCTCCTTTGCTACGTACGTTTACAACTGCACCGCAAACTTCATCACTGTGATCCTCGAATGCTTCACCAACCATCAACAGCAGCTGAATTTTTTTTTAAATTATTAACATCACAATGAATAATATAGCAAAAATCTGATGGTGGAGGAATGGTGACAGTGCATAAGAATTCTAATATGTACAGTGGACCCCCGCATAACGATCACCTCCGAATGCGACCAATTATGTAAGTGTATTTATGTAAGTGCGTTTGTACGTGTATGTTTGGGGGTCTGAAATGGACTAATCTACTTCACAATATTCCTTATGGGAACAAATTCGGTCAGTACTGGCACCTGAACATACTTCTGGAGTGAAAAAATATCGTTAACCGGGGGTCCACTGTATTGTTAAAATTAAGCAGTATTTTGTTTGAAGCATGAGCAGTGCAACATTTCTAAGAGATTCTGGAGATCAGACTTAGTTCTAGAAATGTGAAGTACAAGAATGGTGGTGATGCTGCTGTCTGGAGTTAATTTGAAATGTGATGTCCACATTTCTGGCATGTCAACTAATGAATGAGATATGGTAAATGTGTTTCCTTCTTTGGGTCACCATATCTCACTGGGAAACAATAATTAACACAGCAGTATGTCCATGTATACAAGCCTCAACACCAAACACTGCCATGCAAATTATGAGAACATAAGAAGAGAGAGGGTACTGTATGCCTGGTCATGGACCAGGCTGCGGGAGCATTGATCCCCGGAATACCCTCCAGGTAGACTCCAGGTATAATAGCACATTATACATAAAAAACTATTGAGTTATATAGACATTTACAATAATGTGTTGGAAACACTGAGAATTTGTGTTGGATGAGATAGTATGATACCCACATACAGGATCATAAAATGACTATATAAAAATGATAACTCTGCACCATCAACAAGAGACCAAGACACCAGTTGCAGGGGGGAAAAAAAATAGTAGCATTTCTTCATAAAAAGAGTTGTTGACTTCTGTTATAAGATCCAAAAGGAAGACATGCAATATGTTACAACTAGTGAGAACTACAAAATCATATTTAAAGTGGGAGTTATGCAGTGATCAATGTAACAAGCCCCCTATTTGGAAAACTACAAAACCAAAATTAATATTTCAACCTGAATTAGAGGCCTTTTTTAACCCTTAAATGGTCCAAACAGATCAACGTTCAAATTCGTAGTGCTACAAAAGTAGATCTACTTTTTTTATATATTTTCAATAACAAAAAAAAAAAAAAAAAAAAAAAAAAAAAAAAGGTAGATAAAAGTTTTTTTACACGTTTTCAAATGTAAAACAAAAAAGATTACATTTTTTTACATACTTTCAGATGTTGAAAAAACGTATATATACGTTTGGACCATTTAAGGGTCAAGTTCTATTTTGCAGATGTAAAACTTTCAGCATTTTAGGGTTCTCTTAGGTTTTTTGCTAGATGGTATGTGTGAATTCTTTGATTGCTGGAAATATCAGTCTCAAATGGTCCAATGTTTAAATGAACCGCTCTACTTAGAGAGAGAAAAAAAAAAAAAAAAAAAAAAAAAAAAAAAAAGCCAAACAACCATGTTCAAGCAATTAATAAAACCTGGCAAACCTGCAATAAGTACATAAAAAAAACTTAACCTAACCAAATCTAAACAAAATTTATACCTAACTTGATCATGTTCATTTTATTAATTTACCCTCACTAAGTACAGTGGTACCCCGAGTTTCGTACAGCTCCCAATTTGAACAATTATGTAAGGGTATTATTTTAAGTGCTTTTGTAAGTGTATTTTTGGGGGTCTGAAAAGGACTAATCTAATTTACATAATTCCTTATGGGAATAAATTCGTTTGGTATCGGCACTCGAACAGCCTCCTGGAACGAATTATGGCCAAAACTCAGGGTACCACTGTACTTTAAGTTAAGAAAAAAAAAGTGTACTTCCTGATTTATAGTTTGAACTATAAAAAAAGTATACCTGATAATATAGTATCAATAATGAACATGATGTAGGTACAAAACAGTAAATGGCTTTGAGACAACCCATTACAGTGGAACCTCTGTTTTCGCCATTAATTCGTTCCAGAAAATCTGATGAAAACCAAATTCGACGAAAACTGAAGCAATATTTCTCATAAGAAATAATGTAAATCCAATTAATCTGTTCCAGACACCCAAATGTATTAACAAAAAATACATTTTATAGAGAATAACTGTAGTTTTACATACAGAAAACAATAAGAAATAAATAAAAAGGACAAATGAAATGGATAAATGAACATTTAACATCGCTTTTACCTTTATTGACATTATCTCTACCACTATCACAACCACTACCACTACCACCCTCTACAAAGGTAGAGGGTGGTAGTGATATTTCTCATCAAAACTTTGCAATTTATTCCACTTTCGTACTTTGCTACGAGTTCTTTCTTGAATTCTAGTGCGTTTCTCACCTTCTTCATCAAAGGGCTGGCACTCGGAACTTTCTTTGACCCCATGGTGGCTTATTTAGCAGTTGTACTCAAACAAGAACAAAAAACAATGTATTACAAAATATTTAGGATGAACGTGCTGGGTAATGCTCACTCAACGAGAAACAAAGCCAGACTAACTCAGAACATGTGGGATGCTCTGTGTGGGTACCGGTAGGCGGACACATTGGTACGGCAGACCACTGTCAACTCGACGACAACCGAAGTGATGAATGAAAACTGGGGCAAAACTTTGACGAAAAAAAGTCGTAGAAAACCGAATTCGACGAAAACCTGGGCAGATGAAAGCCGAGGTCCCACTGTATATGCTTAGAAGTCTAACAAGTTTCCACACTAGTTTAAATATTTATTTTGATTTAACCCTTTGACTGTCGAAGGGCCAAATCCTGAAGTTGCTTCTGGTGTCGCAAAATTTTCGAAAAAAAAAAAAATTATTTTTTCTTATGAAATGATAGAGAATCTTTTCCCGATTGTAAAGACACCAAAAAAACGAAATTTGATGGAAAACTGACGGAATTACGCTCTCGCGAAGTTAGCGACTTCGGCGATATTTAAAAATCGGCAATTTCGCCCACTTTGAGCCCTATTTTCGGCTAATTCCGTTATTCCAGTCAACCAAACTCATAACTATTTCTTCAGAACTCTATTTTTTCTATCGATTGAGTACAAGAAACTGCCCATTTACCGATTTCAACTACCCAATAACATGGTCAGAAATTTGCAATTTGGCCAATTTCACGAAAATTAAAAAATACGACAATTTCAAAATAAGGTCCAGAATGAACAATGCAGACATTCCTGGCTCTAAAATAACATTTTCTTTGTTCATCAGTCATGTCTCCAGGTCCCTGTGATATTACTCTTGCTTTTTATTTTGAAATTTTATTCAAACAAAAAATAGAAGATTTACTGTTATGCAGACTACTGCAATACTGTAATAATTGTAAAAATTACATCAACCCATTCATGACTGCGTATTAGAATGGCTATTTGGACATTTATTGGACAATGACATCATTTGTTTACTTTTGAACATCGGCAAAAATCAAACATTTCCTGTACTTTCTGCTCCATTTCCAGGTTCTTTTTATAGTAAAATTAATCAAAATCACCTCCATTTCTATAATATAGTTTCCATTCTATCAAATGAGACCAAGAAAATGAGAATACAACCACAAATACTATACGAAAATAGACCACAAAGTCGGCATTTTAATTAAAAAAAACGGTCGGAGTTTTTTTTTTCTCATTATGCACTGCGTGCTCCAGGATTTTTTTTATGTGGTGCACACTGACCACACAGACCCATTCTCTCACATGTGGGCCTACTAGCTTTCTCCTGCCTGATTTGAAGCCGCTAGAATTTATGAGTATATATACGTCAAACACGGTACCTCGCAAACGTATATATACGGCCGCGACAGTCAAAGGGTTAATGATGCACCTACTTAGGTTTTTCATTATTTTTTTTTTTTTTAAGTCGGCTGTCTCCCACCGAGGCAGGGTGACCCAAAAAGAAAGAAAATCCCCAAACTGAAAATACTTTCATCATCATTCAACACTTTCACCTCACTCACACATAATCAGTTTTTGCAGAGGTGCTCAGAATACAACAGTTTAGAAGCATATACAGTGGAACCTCAAAAATCGAAAGTATCACATATCGAACATTTTGAAAATAGGACCATTTTTTCGGACAAACCGTGTCCCTATTATCGAACGCGCCCCTATTTTCTGACCGCCGGGTACGGGACCTGTCTGCCGCCAGCGTCCCCGCGCAGGCGCCGTGAGCAGTCTAGCTTTGTTTATGCTTGAGTGAACACTAACCTGTGCTCTCATTCACGCATTTTATGATTATTTCGTTGTGTTTAGTGCTTGTGGGACTGTGAAATAAGTTGCCATGGGCCCAAAGAAACTTGCTAGTGGTACCCCTGTGGTAGAGAAAGTGAGAAACATCATAGATGTGAAGAAGGATATAATACAGAAGTATGAGAGTGGTGCGAGACTTGTTGAGCTTGCCAGGATGTATGGGAAAAACAAGTCGACCATCGGCTCTATCCTGTCAAAGAAAGAATAAATCAAGGAAGCTGATGTTGCGAAAGGTGTTAATATAGGGAGTGGATGAGGTGCCTTCTTCAAAGATTAAGGAGATTTGTGCCAAGCAGAATGATGTCCAAATGTTTGTGCAGAAGTACCACCCTGAGCAAGCTGAAACAAGCCATCTTTGCAACAAGTTCAGTGACAGAACCATGTCCCATTTTAGGGAAATGTTAAAGAGGCACCAGAAACAGAGGACTGTGGCCAGTTATTTTGTGAGACAGGGGTCCAGTGACTCTCAAGCTGGTCCTAGTGGCATTAAAAGACAGAAGGGAAGTAACCCCAGAGAGGGCTTTACCTGAAGTCCTCATGGAGGGGGATTCTCCTTCCAAACACTAACCCCAACTCCCTCTCTCCTCCTCCCTATCTTCCAGATGCCATCACCAATCTTCAATAAAGGTAAGTAAAAATGTTATTTTATATGTATTACTATACATAATTAAAAACTATAGTATTTGTTGTATGTAAAACTGTAATTAATCTCTATAAAATGTATTTTTTGTGTGAATATTTTTGGGTTTCTGGAATGGATTAATTGCATTTCCATTATTTCTTATGGGAAATATTGCTTCGAATTTCAGACTTTTCGAATTTAGAACTAGCTCCTGGAACGGATTAAGTTCGATTTTTGAGGTTCCACTGTACGTATAAAGATACACATGTCCCTCCAAACTGCCATTTCCAGGACTCAAGTCCAGCTATATAAAAATAACCAGTTTCCTTGCATCCCTTCACTAAATAGTACCCTGCTCACACTCCAACAGCTTGTCAGGTCCCAAATACCATTTGTCTCCATTCACTCCTGTCTAACATGCTCACACACGCTTGCTGGAAGTCCAAGCCCCTCGCACATAAAACCTCCTTGACTCACTCTCCAACCTTTCCTGGGCCAACCCCTACCCCACCTTCCCTCTACTACAGATTTATGCACTCTCAAAAGTCATTTGTTCCATCCTCTCTACATGTCTGAACCACCTCAACAACCCCTTCTCAGCCCTCCTGATATTAGTTTTGGTAATCAAACACCTCTTCCTAATCTCCAAACTACGGATTCTCTGCATTATATTCACACCACATATTGCCTTCTCCTAGTTGCAACATTCACCACCCATGCTTCACACCCACATAAAACCATTGGTATAACTATACTCTCAAACATTCCCCTCTTTGCATCCATGGATAAAGTTCTTTGTCTCCACAGACTCCTCAGTGAACCACTCACCTTTTTCCCCTCGTTAATTCTATGATTCATCTCGTCTTTCATAGATCTATCTGCTGACACGTCCACTCCCAAATATCTGAAAACGCTCACCTCCATACACTTTCCCTCTGTGATACCCAATCTTTCATTACCTAATTTTTTTGTTATCCTCATCATCTTACTCTTTCCTATATTCACTTTTAATTTCCTTCTTTTACATACCCTACCAAACTCATCCACCAACCTCTGCAACTTCAGAATTTCCCAAAAGCACGGTGTCATCAGCAAAAAGCAATTGTGACAACTCCCACTTTGTGCTAGATACTTTATCTTTTAACCCCACACCTCTTGCCAACACCCGAGCATTCACTTCTCTTACAACTCCATCTATAAATGTATAGAGCAACCACGGTGACATCACACATCCCTGTCAAAGGTCTACTTTTGCTGGGAAATCTCCCTCTCTCCTACATACTCTAACCTGAGCCTCACAAAAGCTCTTTCCTACTTTCAATAACCTACTTCCCATTCCATAAATTTGCAACATCTGCCACATTGCCCCCCCTTATCATATGCCTTTTCCAAATCCATAAATGCCACAAAAACCTGTCTACCCTTATCTAAATACTGTTTACCTATATGTTTCACTGTAAACACTTGGTCTACACACCCTTTACCCTTCCTAAAGCCTCCTCATCTATCTGCTATCCTGCTCTCCATCTTATTCTTAATTCTTTCAATAACAACTCTACCATTCACTTTTTTTTGTGTGTGTGTGTGTGTGTGTGGGGGGGGAGGGGAAGTTTCAGATATTTTGCAAAATGTCAATACCATATTAGCTTTAGTTTTTTAAGAATGAAGATAGGATAAATTACAGTAATTAGTGTCAGAATAAATTCGGATTAGCAATGTTACCAGGTATACTCAACAGACTTATTTCCCTATAATTTTTACACTCTATTTTGTCCTCTTTGCCTTTATACAAAGGAACTATGCATGGTCTCTGCCAATGTCAATCCCTAGGTACCTTACCCTCTTCCATAATAAACATTAAAAAAAGAACAACAAACTCCAAGAAAAAAAAGCCGTGTTTATAGCAGGTGTCCAGTGTTTGTGTTGTCAAATGAAAGTAATAACTATCCATATCTGTACTCACCACCTCCATCCAAAAATTATCCAGCTCTGAAGCGCGCTGCTGTTTGTTGAGATTAATGAGCCAGCGACCTCCTCGACAATTATGCTCATCTTCCCACATGGGTTTTATACCCTGCTTAAACATGGAGTAATCACACCCAACTTTCAAATGAGAAGCAGGTTCAATGTGATTGTATAACCTGTAAATACAAACCAAAGATAGTATACCAATAAATGAATTCATATTTTTTTTTTAAATGCAAACACAAAACACAGATGAAGCAACAATCTGTCAAATTTTATAATTCAGATACTAACCACAGCAAAAATCTTTTGCCTCATTCCCTCTGGAACCTCCTCATGTACACTCATTCCTAGAAAAGTGCTGAAAACCTTAGAAGAAACACCTCAGCATGTACAAAGCAATGTAGAAAGGGAGAAAATGCAGAAAAATTCAAAGGTGATTATAGTGTCATTACACTTGTAAATCGTTGCTTCACACATGGCAATAAAATGTAGCTCCAATGATAATGTATGATATTCATTATCCAATGGAAAGTCAAGGCATCCACAAATTTTTATTTCCCAGTTACTATTAAACATATGGTGACTTTAAATACCATATTTATTAGGGGTTGAGCTGAAAACACTAAAGATGCCGAGCTGATATGAGGTACGTACAGTAAACTCTCTTATAAAGCCTTCTATATAGAAATTATTTTTTAAAATGCAACTGAAAAGATCATCGAAAATTGAATAGCACCTACCAATAAGGCCTTTCCATGCACTATTTAATTTAAAATGTACTTTTCAATTGCATTTACAAAATATCACACTACTGAGGAGCTTTATAAGTGCTTAGACTATAGAATACACGTTTATAAAGGGATATGAAACAATATACAAAAAATTTTCTAGTACCTTCAACAGATATAAGAGACTACAGATGTAAGAAAAAAAAGTAGAGCAGAAGGGTTACTAGGAATTTTTTTTACAAGTAGTGGTTGAAGAATGGAATAAACTGTGAGCTGGAAAATATTAAAAACCACTTAAAATAAAAAAAAATAAAAATTCTGAAAACATTTATCAAGACAAGATACCACAAGCATAGCTCTGCTTGTGTAGCTACAAAAAAGTAGATTAATTGGGAAGACTGGTAGTGAGAGTATAGTTTGCCTCATGATGAACAGACAAGGGGATTGAGCCTCTTCTTCTTCTTGTTGGGTTTTAGGGCCACCGACAGCATACGCCGTATCGAGCCCGGCCGTCCAGTGCTAGGAGGGGGAATATCAACCAAAGTGGAAGAATGTCTTGACTAATAACTATGTATCATATGTCTCTGATACGCCCTGAAGCCAGCAGAAAGGAGCAGGTACAAGCCAATATCTCCTGATGGTCCAGAGGGCGAAACCCCTCCCCGCTGAGGAGGACAGGTAGAGTGAAAGTGTGCACCCCAAGTGTGCGCAAGGCCGCACGGAGAGTAGTCCATCTCAGGCTGTGAGGGACACCACGGGCAGTATGGAGAGTCCGTCATCCGAAGGCGATATAGATGAGCCGCCAGTCGCAAGTGCCCGACTCGAAGGCGAGTCAGTGCAACATCCACTGAGCGGTTGGGATGGCGAGCCCAAGGGCAGGGGCCATTCAAAGTTTGGACAGAGCCCAATGCCGAAGAAGAGAGGGAGCGTGCAAGGCCCTCTTGCCACTGATGACGGATTCCCTTCCAAACAGCCCTTGTGAAATCACTGTGGCCCAGGGCAAGAGGGGTAACAGTAGGAAGTGTGTGCGCGGGGGAGGCTGACCGATCTGTCACTTCATTGCCCCAGATTCTAACATGGGCGGGAACCCACTGAAGGGAGATGCTCCAACCTGGGCTCCGCAAGAAGCGCAGGAGGAAAGATTATGTCCGACAAACGAGGACGCGCAGTGATCGTGGATGGGCAGAGCACAAAAGTGCCAGGGAAGATTGAGAATCAGAGAAGAGGACCAATGGTTGTGGGGGAATGTGATCTAGGACAAAAGCCAGAGCCTGGTGAATGGCAAAGAGCTCCCCTGCCAGAACAGAATGAGCAGGGTCCAACCGCCACGTTTGACACGGAGAGATTAGCGAAGAAGGCCGCAGATGTAGAAGGGGGGAGGACCGTGCCGAGCCATCCGTGTAGACTGAGAATGAAGAGCCATATGTAACAGAGCAAAACTCTTCAAATAGAAATGCAACTAACTGAGGGGGTTCCCTGTTCCTGCAGTGCTAATCCAGATGAATGTATCGTGTCAGGTCCAGCCTGGGGGGGTGCCGGAGAGTGGAGAGGGGAGGGAGTCATCACAAGTGCAGGAAGAGTAAGGCAGGACAGGGAACGCTGGGCCCTGGCTACAAAGGAAGGCTGAGCCATACATGGGGGGACAGAGGCTGTCTCCCACATCTGTGAAGAGAGGCAACAGGGGTGAGTACAAGGCAGAGAGGCCATATGATGGAGTCGTAAACAGTTCCTCACTGTCCTCACCAACGAAAGAGGGACTATCCCTGACTCTACCTCCAAGGCTGCGATAGGGGTGGAGGGGAATGCCCCCAGCATATTATGGATGGCTGAATTCTGGAGAATGTCTAAGCGATGAAGAGAGGAGGAAGAAGCCAAGTCATACACCTCACTCGCATAAGTGGGCTTGCTGCGAACCATAGCTATATAGAACTTATAGAGAAGGTCTCGATCCGCCCCCCACTTGGTGCCAGAGATCCGGCGCATAAGTGCAATGTGACGTGCACACGAGAGGTGGAGGGCCGCTGTGTGTTTCTTCCATGTCAAGAATGGTACATCTAAGGTGACTCCCAACCAACAATGAGAAGAGACCAAAGGGATTGGCGTCTGGTTCAATGAGACTGATGGAAGAGTGGGGAGCCGGCGTCTAGTGAAGCATAAGAGCTTGGACTTAGTGTCACTAACCTCCAAACCCCAGGTGGTGGCCCATGATGTTATGCATTGCAGGGCACCCTGAAGTGTTTCCTGTGCTGTCAGTAAAGCTGGGGCACTGCACATAAGGGCCACATCATCCGCATATACCAGGGTATGCACTCCCTGGATGGAAGGGAGATCCGACAATAAGACAGAGAAAATGAGTGGGCTAAGAACAGATCCCTGGGGCACTCCCCGGTATACAGGACAGGGCGAGGACAAAGCACCACCCACTGCTACACGAAAGGTCCTCCCTTGCAAAACGTTGCGCATCCAGCAGAGGGGAGCTCCTGTCAGCCCCATGTGGGCCAGCTTGAAAACAATTGCTGTGTGTGATGCAGAGCCAAATGCTCTGCACAGGTCCAAAAATGCAGCCAAAAGGAACTCCCGGCATTTAAATGAAGTGTGCACAAGCTGTGTAAATTGAAGCAAAGGGTCGAGGGTGGATCGACCTTCTCGGAAGCCACTCTGGCTATCAGGCAGGAGGCCATGTTCCTCAATCCACCAAGAGAGACGAGTAGCCACCAGTCGTTCCAGCACCTTGCCCAAGCAGGGCAGTAGAGTGATGGGCCGGTAAGGGCTCGGTTGGGTATCATCCTTGCCCAGCTTTAGAATCAGAATCAGAAGTGTGTTTCCATATATCAGGGAAGACACCTGTATACCAGCTGGTATTGAAAACCTCCAGCATAGCTTCTGTACAGGAGGGAGGTAGATGTAGTATAAATGAATAGGGTAAGTTGTCCTTCCCTGGAGAATAGCGGGAAGAAAGTTGGGAAAGTGCCCGCTGCAGTTCATGGGAGCTAAGGGAGATGCCAGGGATTGAGCCTCTAACACTCCCATGTGCTAAATAATCCAGAAGGATTTAGCAATTCACATAAATAAAATAACAAATGGGTAATTACACAGGTCTTCAGCAGATTTTTCATGCATTTCTTCTTTCAACAAACCGGCCATATCCCACTGAGGCAGGGTGGCCCGAAAGGTAAAAAGAGTGTTTCTCCTTTTAAATTAATATATACAGGAGAAGGGGATACTTGCCCCTTGCTCCTGGCATTTTAGTTGCCTCTTACGACACGCATGGCTTACAGAGTAAGAATTCTGTTCCACTTCCTCATGCATTACATAGTGTTAAAAAGGATTATACGTGATGCAACCCCACATAGGACAATAAAGCCTAAATGACTTAAGAATCCAGTAAAGAATACCAATATACTGTAGCATAAATTATGCCAGTTTGCATTCAGAAATTTTAACATTAAACTCACGCCCAAAAGTCTTCAATTGTATTGAAGCTGGATATTTCCATCTGACAGTCTTCCCAAGTTCTGTTGTTCTCTATCTTAAAAAACCATAATGTCCATGTGTTCTGTAATGGATGCTTGATCAACATGTCTGGTGAAACATCCTGTTGCTCCTTTACTTCCTCCTCACCCCGTTGCTGCTGTTGCTTGTCATTCTGAAATATCAACATTTTGTTTAATTACATACCAGTAATATAACAATGGAGTTAGGGGGTGAACTAGGTTTCATTTGGGATGAAGGGAAACAGTATGAAATTTTACCTTAATTTACTGGCCAATTGCACTTTAACAATGAGTAAAAACTTCGGTAAAATAGGAACAGCCAAGGGATGTGATAGGAGGGGGGGGGGTGAACAGGGAGGAAAAAATATTAGGGATGAACAGGAAGGTGGAAAAGAACAGTAGGGGCAAACAGAGAGGTAAATATAAGCTGGGGTAAATAAGAATACAAGTAGGAGCAAAGAGGGGAATATAAGTAGTGGGCAAATAAAATAGGGGCAAACAGAGAGGAGAATACAAGTAGAGGCAAATAGGGAGACTAAAAATAGGGGTTAACATTATCACCTTCAATCAACATGTGTGATCCGTGTCAGTTGCACTATCTATGGAATTCTAAACAATAACTGACACAATACAAAATAAATACCCTGATGAGCTTTGCATGTAACAATGTTATCTTTCAGGTTGCTAACCCAGGAGGGTTAATAACTAATAAATTAAAGAAGAAACTTTTTCAAAGGCTGCCTAAATGCCATGTATTCAAACAAACTACAGGACCTTGTTAATGCATTGCAACATTGTAAACAAGACATTTGTGCAACATTTGATTAGGGAAGTCTTCGCTCCTGAGAGCTTTGTTAATACAGAGTCCGAGAGATTATCAGAATACAGTGGACCCCCGCATAACGATTACCTCCGAATGCGACCAATTATGTAAGTGTATTTATGTAAGTGCGTTTGTACGTGTATGTTTGGGGGTCTGAAATGGACTAATCTACTTCACAATATTCCTTATGGGAACAAATTCGGTCAGTACTGGCACCTGAACATACTTCTGGAGTGAAAAAATATCGTTAACCGGGGGTCCACTGTACGTATATACAGGCAGGCCCTACTATACAGCAGGTTAGGTTCTGGGCTACCACTGTAAAACAAAAATTGCTGTAAAGTGAAACAGCCTTTTCTCACTTTCAAATGCATATAAAAGCCTGATAACATCTTTACACTCTCACATTAAGTGAGCAATAGAGCTAGGCCTAAAAATAAAATGAATATACAGTACACACATTACTTACAATATTTTTGTCCTTAGCTTATAGTGATTGGTGAATATATTTATTGTAGGAAGCCTGAATAAATGAAGAATGGGTGTAACTGAAAACCACTGCAATAGTGAAACACTGTAAAGCGAGGCCCTCCTGATATTACACAATTTACTTGACATTTTCTGCACATGAATTCTCTTCCCCAACATACAGTATATTAATATCTCTTATGGTAAGCACTGGACTGATAAAATTCCCAGAAGTGAAAAGTTAACTAATAAAATATTCAAGTGGTGCACAACTGTCTTGTTTAAATATTTATTAAATTGAGTTGGCCTAAAGTTACTGTAAAAGCATTACAATACAGTAATGTATATCACTTTGAAAATAAATTACCATACTACCTTTAAACCTTATAGCTACAAAGTATGATAAAATGATTTTATGTGGTTTGATAGAAATTTTAATATCAAGTGACACTAGTATGTAGCGTAAACTTTTTTTTACTCGCATATATACAGAAAAACATTATGTTTTATGCTGGAAATAAATGATTGTGAATAACTGTAGGAAAAACCTAAATCATCACAATTATGCATACTATTAATCATTATAAATTTGCTTGTAAGCTGATAATGCACCATGAGCATTCCTCTCTCTATGAGATTATATCAAGCACAAGGGAAAATAATAATGATGCTATCAAGGACCCCAATGGAAATAAGTCACTAACTTTTTTGGGTTATCCTAGGTAATCGACACATGGTACTATGTATGATAATTTATATAACTGTATTTATGGGGGCTCTGGTGGCCTGGTGGTTAACGCTCTCGCTTCACACGGTGAGGGCCTGGGTTCGATTCCCAGCCAGAGTAGAAACATTGGACGTGTTTCTTTCCACCTGTTGTCTATGTTCCCCATCAGTAAAATGGGTACCTGGGTGTTAGTCGACTGGTGTGAGTCGCATCCTGGGACACTGACCTAAGGAGGCCTGGTCACAGACCGGGCCGCGGGGGCGTTGACCCCCGGAACTCTCTCCAGGTAATCTCCAGGTAATGTCTACCTGTACCTGAATAAACTTACTATCAAGATATGGTAAATATGCGATGCACGAGGCTGCTGCTGGCATAACACGGCATACTGTTTGAAACTTATTTTTATAAGTAGAAAGAGTACACTTTAGAAATAAACCAGTAACATAGTTGTTTATTATCATTACCAAGTATTATCTACTGTACATAATTTTATGGCAGCACAGTAGGTTTGTTTACACTGTCATATGTACAGTCCTTCACTGACTGAAATGTTATGTGGCCAATAACTGTACTACACTCTTTGCTGACCAGAAAAAAATATGCATAGTATATTAATGTATCTTGATGGATATATACACGTTGCACGTCATAGTACAAAACTCAACACGGATATTATGGACATCTCTTGGCAATGAGATCACGGCAAATGTATAGTATAAAGTTTGGTTACAAAAAATTTCTTTAGGAAGTGTTATTTCCTCCATACAGTAAAAACAGTGAATGACCTTAGTCTTCTGTGAAAATAGTGTACTACAGCCAATAAGTTATTTGGCCGGCAGCTAATTACCCAAATGTAGATACAATATGTAATAAATTGAACTGTCAGATGTTTCATTTACTTCTTACAGGTTTAGTTGTGGACTATATAACCTAATCCAACCCAACCTAACATAACCTGGCTATCCTAGGTAATTTACACAATGTAAAATAATCGTACTTGTGTACCTGTGCCTAAATATACTTATTACTGCTGTGTCAGCCTTTAACAATCTGTTCACTACCCAGGCTGCTGACCAAATACACACTTCCTTACTGTAGGGAGAGATCTAAACCTGTAGTTCTACACTGCCGAGGTAACAATACAGAGTTCATACAATGCCGGGGGGAATGGGAAGTACTGTAATAAGGTATGATCCGAGATAGGGGATGGACAGTTCCAAGGACCCTAGTGGAAACAAGTCACTGATTTTTTTGGGTTATCTTTGGTAATTCACACTATGTATGATACTTGTACTTATAAGTAAGTTTATTTAGGTGCACACACACATATCTTAAGATCAAGATCCTTCACAATCATAGACAATTTACTTAGACATTTAATATACTTATATCTTCCTGGAGGGTGTCCTGGGGGGTCTCAAAGCACCCGTGGCCCAGTCTATGACCAGGTCTCACGGTGGATCTGAGCCTGATCAACCAGGCTGTTACTGCTGGCCACACAAACTGACGCACGAACCACAGCCCGTCTGGTTAGGTACTGACTTTAGGTGCCTGTCCAGTGCCTTCTTGAAGACAGTCAGGGGTTTACTGGTAATCCCCCTTATGTATGCTGGGAGGCAGTTGAACAGTCTTGGACCCCTGACACTTACTGTGTTGTTCCCTAAACCCTAGACCACACACAGGGTAATGTCACTTATTTTTATATTTTCATGTCAATTTCCTCTACTTTACTCCATTAAACATTCTAATCGTCTATTTAAATTTCCACGACTTGACATAATGTGTTCCATTCAAGGTCGGTGCCTTGATGCCGGTGAAAGGCTCTTGATCTATGGAATTGAAGCCACCTTTTCCCCCCTTTAAAATACTTACACTATATCTGACCTTTCATCATAGGTAATTTAAACTACGTATGATAATGGTACTTATGTGTACCTGTGCCTAAATAAACTTGATTTCTGTACCTATCAATCCCCCCGGGCACTAGAACCCCCACGGGTTTAGCGCTCCATCTCGTTAATTTAATCCGTAATAGCCAGCAGGTAACATTTTTACATAAATATTACATCAAGTATAGTGTTGTACTTCCTGGTAATATTGCGTGTTACAGCTGCTGTTATCTTCTTCAATAATTATTATTATTATAATCAAACAGAAGCGCTAAACCACAAGGGCTATACAGCGCTGTTATCTTCCTCAAACATTGAAACTTCAGCTCAAACAACAACCTTTCTTATCACCTTAATACGTAATTAACTGTATATATCCTGGGGTAATGAACTGGGAGTGAAGGAGAGACGTGAAGTCAGGCTGCGGGATCGTGAAAAACCACCCAGAGTTGAGAGAGGAGAGGAAAGAAGGTCAACTTCTGATGTAGCTCAGACCCGGTAGGAGGCTGTCACGGCCATTATTGCCTCTCCTCAACACCCCGCCGCATTCCAATGAATGAACATTCACCCAGAAATATTCGAGGGAAAATCCCCGGTGGTTGGAGTGAGCGGGAGAGGTCCAGGGAGGGCTAAACGAGGGTAACATCTGCCTTACATACCTCCATCCCGTCCAAGCCATCAGCCGCCATGTTGCACTCTACTTGGAGCGCCTCCAGCACCTCACTCCGAGCCTCGACATGCGCAATTTTAACAATTTCCTATACAAAACCTGCCCATTATGCCCTCTGCCCTTGCCATGACATCAGCAACATCTCGCTGGATTACTACACGTCCCTGGTGGTGTTTCATAAGGGAGGATATGAGAAATGTAACTGGTTTCTGTCAGTCTCACTTCTGCCACGTTGCCCTCAGAGTGGAAATTATTATTTCCCATTTACGGGTTATCCTAGGTCACTTCTCCATAATATATCTCACATATATCATACTAATAATGATGTTCTCAGTGCAAACATTATAATAATAAAAAACAACGGCCTGTATAAAAAATCTATATTTACCCAGAATAAAACTGCTATGACTCTCGTATCTTCCAAGGGAAGTAAGTAGGTGCTAAGTTTCTTTAGGTACAAATACACATAAATACTGTTACATAAATTATCATACATATCAGCCTATGTATAGATTACCTAGGGTAACCCAAAAAGGTCAAAGTGACTTATTTCCACTGAGGTCCTTGTATCTTCCAAGGGAAGTAAGTAGGTGCTAAGTTTCTTTAGGTACAAATACACATAAATGCAGTTACATAAATTACATACATAGCAGCCTATGTATAGATTACCTAGGGTAACCCAAAAAGGTCAAAATGACTTATTTCCACTGGGGTCCTTGTAATATCTTATTATTTAAACCTTAAAAGTTAAGACAAATAAGTAACTGAACTGTGCGAAAATCAATTACAATAAAAGATGTACTAGGAATAATGTAAACTAACTTACTTATATTAACATTAAAGAGAGGATCAGATCACAGTAATAGGTACATGTTACAGTAATAGGTACATGTTACAGTAGGAGGTACATGTTACAGTAATAGGTACATGTTACAGTAATAGGTACATGTTACAGTAATAGGTACATGTTACAGTAATAGGTACATGTTACAGTAGGAGGTACATGTTACAGTAAGAGGAACATGTTACAGTAATAGGTACATGTTACAGTAATAGGTACATGTTACAGTAATAGGTACATGTTCTTATGTTCTTATGTTACAGTAATAGGTACATGTTACAGTAATAGATACATGTTACAGTAATAGGTACATGTTACAGTAATAGATACATGTTACAGTAATAGGTACATGTTACAGTAATAGATACATGTTACAGTAATAGGTACATGTTACAGTAATAGGTACATGTTACAGTAATAGATACATGTTACAGTAATAGATACATGTTACAGTAATAGGTACATGTTACAGTAATAGATACATGTTACAGTAATAGATACATGTTACAGTAATAGGTACATGTTACAGTAATAGATACATGTTACAGTAATAGATACATGTTACAGTAATAGATACATGTTACAGTAATAGATACATGTTACAGTAATAGGTACATGTTACAGTAATAGATACATGCTACAGTAATAGGTACATGTTACAGTAAGAGGTACATGTTACAGTAATAGGTACATGTTACAGTAATAGATACATGTTACAGTAATAGATACATGTTACAGTAACAGATACATGTTACAGTAATAGGTACATGTTACAGTAATAGGTACATGTTACAGTAACAGATACATGCTACAGTAATAGGTACATGTTACAGTAAGAGGTACATGTTACAGTAAGAGGTACATGTTACAGTAATAGGTACATGTTACAGTAATAGGTACATGTTACAGTAATAGATACATGTTACAGTAATAGGTACATGTTACAGTAAGAGGTACATGTTACAGTAAGAGGTACATGTTACAGTAAGAGGTACATGTTACAGTAAGAGGTACATGTTACAGTAACAGATACATGCTACAGTAATAGGTACATGTTACAGTAACAGATACATGTTACAATAAGAGGTACATGTTACAGTAAGAGGTACATGTTACAGTAAGAGGTACATGTTACAGTAAGAGGTACATATTACAGTAAGAGGTACATGTTACAGTAAGAGGTACATGTTACAGTAAGAGGTACATGTTACAGTAACAGATACATGTTACAGTAAGAGGTACATGTTACAATAAGAGGTACATGTTACAGTAAGAGG
Source organism: Cherax quadricarinatus (assembly GCF_038502225.1). NCBI lineage: Eukaryota > Metazoa > Arthropoda > Malacostraca > Decapoda > Parastacidae > Cherax > Cherax quadricarinatus. The sequence continues at coordinate 5,350,168 of NC_091374.1, read as the reverse complement.
TACATGTTACAGTAAGAGGTACATATTACAGTAAGAGGTACATGTTACAGTAAGAGGTACATGTTACAGTAAGAGGTACATGTTACAGTAAGAGGTACATGTTACAGTAAGAGGTACATGTTACAGTAACAGATACATGTTACAGTAAGAGTACATGTTACAGTAACAGATACATGTTACAGTAAGAGGTACATGTTACAGTAAGAGGTACATGTTACAGTAAGAGGTACATACAGTTACATGTTACAGTAAGAGGTACATGTTACAGTAAGAGGTACATGTTACAGTAACAGATACATGTTACAGTAAGAGGTACATGTTACAGTAAGAGGTACATGTTACAGTAAGAGGTACATGTTACAGTAAGAGGTACATGTTACAGTAACAGATACATGTTACGGTAAGAGGTACATGTTATAGTAATAGGTACATGTTACAGTAAGAGGTACATGTTACAGTAAGAGGTACATGTTACAGTAAGAGGTACATGTTACAGTAAGAGGTACATGTTACAGTAAGAGGTACATGTTACAGTAACAGATACATGTTACAGTAAGAGGTACATGTTACAGTAACAGATACATGTTACAGTAAGAGGTACATGTTACAGCAGGAGGTATATGTTACAGTAACAGATACATGTTACAGTAAGAGGTACATGTTACAGTAAGAGGTACATGTTACAGTAACAGATACATGTTACAGTAAGAGGTACATGTTACAGTAGGAGGTACATGTTACAGTAACAGACACATGTTACAGTAACAGATACATGATACAGTAACAGATACACATTACAGTAAGAGGTACATGCTACAGTAACAGATACATGTTACAGTAACAGATACATGTTACAGTAACAGATACATGTTATAGTAACAGATACATGTTACAGTAACAGATACATGTTACAGTAAGAGGTACATGTTACAATAAGAGGTACATGTTACAGTAAGAGGTACATGTTACAGTAAGAGGTACATATTACAGTAAGAGGTACATGTTACAGTAAGAGGTACACGTTACAGTAAGAGGTACATGTTACAGTAAGAGGTACATGTTACAGTAAGAGGTACATGCTACAGTAACAGATACATGTTACAGTAAGAGGTACATGTTACAGTAAGAGGTACATGTTACAGTAAGAGGTACATGTTACAGTAAGAGGTACATGTTACAGTAAGAGGTACATGTTACAGTAAGAGGTACATGTTACAGTAACAGATACATGTTACAGTAAGAGGTACATGTTACAGTAGGAGGTACATGTTACAGTAACAGATACATGTTACAGTAACAGATACATGATACAGTAACAGATACACATTACAGTAAGAGGTACATGCTACAGTAACAGATACATGTTACAGTAACAGATACATGTTACAGTAACAGATACATGTTATAGTAACAGATACATGTTACAGTAACAGATACATGTTACAGTAAGAGGTACATGTTACAATAAGAGGTACATGTTACAGTAAGAGGTACATGTTACAGTAAGAGGTACATATTACAGTAAGAGGTACATGTTACAGTAAGAGGTACATGTTACAGTAAGAGGTACATGTTACAGTAAGAGGTACATGTTACAGTAAGAGGTACATGCTACAGTAACAGATACATGTTACAGTAAGAGGTACATGTTACAGTAAGAGGTACATGTTACAGTAAGAGGTACATGTTACAGTAAGAGGTACATGTTACAGTAAGAGGTACATGTTACAGTAAGAGGTACATGTTACAGTAAGAGGTACATGTTACAGTAACAGATACATGTTACGGTAAGAGGTACATGTTATAGTAAGAGGTACATGTTACAGTAAGAGGTACATGTTACAGTAAGAGGTACATGTTACAGTAACAGATACATGTTACGGTAAGAGGTACATGTTATAGTAAGAGGTACATGTTACAGTAAGAGGTACATGTTACAGTAACAGATACATGTTGCAGTAAGAGGTACATGTTACAGTAAGAGGTACATGTTACAGTAAGAGGTACATGTTACAGTAAGAGGTACATGTTACAGTAACAGATACATGTTACGGTAAGAGGTACATGTTATAGTAATAGGTACATGTTACAGTAAGAGGTACATGTTACAGTAAGAGGTACATGTTACAGTAAGAGGTACATGTTACAGTAAGAGGTACATGTTACAGTAAGAGGTACATGTTACAGTAACAGATACATGTTACAGTAAGAGGTACATGTTACAGTAACAGATACATGTTACAGTAAGAGGTACATGTTACAGCAGGAGGTATATGTTACAGTAACAGATACATGTTACAGTAAGAGGTACATGTTACAGTAAGAGGTACATGTTACAGTAACAGATACATGTTACAGTAAGAGGTACATGTTACAGTAGGAGGTACATGTTACAGTAACAGATACATGTTACAGTAACAGATACATGATACAGTAACAGATACACATTACAGTAAGAGGTACATGCTACAGTAACAGATACATGTTACAGTAACAGATACATGTTACAGTAACAGATACATATTATAGTAACAGATACATGTTACAGTAACAGATACATGTTACAGTAAGAGGTACATGTTACAATAAGAGGTACATGTTACAGTAAGAGGTACATATTACAGTAAGAGGTACATGTTACAGTAAGAGGTACATGTTACAGTAAGAGGTACATGTTACAGTAAGAGGTACATGTTACAGTAAGAGGTACATATTACAGTAAGAGGTACATGTTACAGTAAGAGGTACATGTTACAGTAAGAGGTACATGTTACAGTAAGAGGTACATGTTACAGTAACAGATACATGTTACAGTAAGAGGTACATGTTACAGTAAGAGGTACATGTTACAGTAAGAGGTACATGTTACAGTAAGAGGTACATGTTACAGTAAGAGGTACATGTTACAGTAAGAGGTACATGTTACAGTAAGAGGTACATGTTACAGTAAGAGGTACATGTTACAGTAACAGATACATGTTACGGTAAGAGGTACATGTTATAGTAAGAGGTACATGTTACAGTAAGAGGTACATGTTACAGTAAGAGGTACATGTTACAGTAAGAGGTACATGTTACAGTAAGAGGTACATGTTACAGTAAGAGGTACATGTTACAGTAAGAGGTACATGTTACAGTAAGAGGTACATGTTACAGTAAGAGGTACATGTTACAGTAAGAGGTACATGTTACAGTAAGAGGTACATGTTACAGTAACAGATACATGAACATCAAAATGGTATACAATACCGACAGGTTGGTAGGTAAGACACATAGGCAACAGTTAGGCAACTTTATTCTCGGAATAAAGTTGCCTAACTGTTGCCTATGTGTCTTACCTACCAGTAACAGATACATGTTACGGTAAGAGGTACATGTTATAGTAAGAGGTACATGTTACAATAAGAGGTACATGTTACAGTAAGAGGTGGTTTAAAAAGTCACGTAAGCAAACACTATGACATATTTATTAGAAAACGTTTCGGTCCTGGGACCTTGATCACTTCTAACATACAGAGGTAGAAAGGCATTATATATATAGGCGGAGAGTGAGGTGTGACGCACGTGACCTGAGGAATGTCATAAGAACATAAGAATGGAGGAACACTGTAGAAGCCCTACTGGCCCATGCGAGGCAGGTCTTTATCAAAACAACCTCTGCCTATGATTAGGACGGGTAGACGATGAAATCATGTGACTCCTGTGTTGTTGGGTTGGTGGTGCTTAAGTATCATGTAAGCCATACATGATACTTAAGCACCACCAACCCAACAACACAGGAGTCACATGATTTCATCGTCTACCCGTCTTAAATAGGCAGAGGTTGTTTTGATAAGGACCTGCCTCGCATGGGCCAGTAGGCCTTCTACAGTGTTCCTCTATTCTTGTGTTCTTATGACATTCCTCAGGTCACGTGCGTCACACCTCACTCTTCGCCTATATATAATAATGCCTTTCTACCTCTGTATGTTAGAAGTGATCAAGGTCCCAGGACCGAAACGTTTTCTAATAAATATGTCATAGTGTTTGCTTACGTGTCTTTCTAAACCAACTTGTCGGTATTTATTACCAAGGTTTATACCACAGTAAGAGGTACATGCTACAGTAACAGATACATGTTGTAATAAAGTTGGTAGAATTACCGACAATATGTAAAGTAAAAGGACACAAGTGCAACTAATGTGACATTTATTGTGGCAACGTTTCGCTCTCCAGGAGCTTTATCAAGCTTGATAAAGCTCCTGGAGAGCGAAACGTTGCCACAATAAATGTCACATTAGTTGCACTTCTGTCCTTTTACTTTACAGATACATGTTACAGTAAGAGGTACATGTTACAGTAACAGATACATGTTACAGTAAGAGGTACATGTTACAGTAACAGATACATGTTACAGTAAGAGGTACATGTTACAGTAACAGATACATGTTACAGTAAGAGGTACATGTTACAGTAACAGATACATGTTACAGTAAGAGGTACATGTTACAGTAACAGATACATGTTACAGTAAGAGGTACATGTTACAGTAACAGATACATGTTACAGTAAGAGGTACATGTTACAGTAACAGATACATGTTACAGTAAGAGGTACATGTTACAGTAACAGATACATGTTACAGTAAGAGGTACATGTTACAGTAACAGATACATGTTACAGTAAGAGGTACATGTTACAGTAACAGATACATGTTACAGTAAGAGGTACATGTTACAGTAACAGATACATGTTACAGTAAGAGGTACATGTTACAGTAACAGATACATGTTACAGTAAGAGGTACATGTTACAGTAACAGATACATGTTACAGTAAGAGGTACATGTTACAGTAACAGATACATGTTACAGTAAGAGGTACATGCTACAGTAACAGATACATGTTACAGTAAGAGGTACATGTTACAGTAACAGATACATGTTACAGTAAGAGGTACATGTTACAGTAACAGATACATGTTACAGTAAGAGGTACATGTTACAGTAAGAGGTACATGTTACAGTAAGAGGTACATGTTACAGTAAGAGGTACATGTTACAGTAACAGATACATGTTACAGTAACAGATATATGTTACAGTAACAGATACATGTTACAATAAGAGGTACATGTTACAGTAACAGATACATGTTACAGTAACAGATACATGTTACAGTAAGAGGTTCATGTTACAGTAACAGATACATGTTACAGTAACAGATACATGTTACAGTAACAGATACATGTTACAGTAAGAGGTACATGTTACAGTAAGAGGTACATGTTACAGTAATAGATACATGTTACAGTTAGAGGTACATGTTACAGTAAGAGGTACATGTTACAGTAACAGATACATGTTACAGTAACAGATACATGTTACAGTAACAGATACATGTTACAGTAAGAGGTACATGTTACAGTAACAGATACATGTTACAGTAACAGATACATGTTACAGTAAGAGGTACATGTTACAGTAACAGATACATGTTACAGTAACAGATACATGTTACAGTAAGAGGTACATGTTACAGTAACAGATACATGTTACAGTAACAGATACATGTTACAGTAAGAGGTACATGTTACAGTAACAGATACATGTTACAGTAAGAGGTACATGTTTCAGTAACAGATACATGTTACAGTAACAGATACATGTTACAGTAAGAGGTACATGTTACAGTAACAGATACATGTTACAGTAACAGATACATGTTACAGTAAGAGGTACATGTTACAGTAACAGATACATGTTACAGTAAGAGGTACATGTTACAGTAACAGATACATGTTACAGTAAGAGGTACATGTTACAGTAACAGATACATGTTACAGTAACAGATACATCTTACAGTAAGAGGTACATGTTACAGTAAGAGGTACATGTTACAGTAATAGATACATGTTACAGTAAGAGGTACATGCTACAGTAACAGATACATGTTACAGTAAGAGGTACATGTTACAGTAAGAGGTACATGTTACAGTAAGAGGTACATGTTACAGTAAGAGGTACATGTTACAGTAACAGATACATGTTACAGTAAGAGGTACATGTTACAGTAAGAGGTACATGCTACAGTAACAGATACATGTTACAGTAAGAGGTACATGTTACAGTAACAGATACATGTTACAGTAACAGATACATGTTACAGTAAGAGGTACATGCTACAGTAACAGATACATGTTACAGTAAGAGGTACATGTTACAGTAACAGATACATGTTACAGTAAGAGGTACATGTTACAGTAACAGATACATGTTACAGTAAGAGGTACATGTTACAGTAAGAGGTACATGTTACAGTAACAGATACATGTTACAGTAAGAGGTACATGTTACAGTAAGAGGTACATGTTACAGTAAGAGGTACATGTTACAGTAAGAGGTACATGTTACAGTAACAGATACATGTTACAGTAAGAGGTACATGTTACAGTAACAGATACATGTTACAGTAAGAGGTACATGTTACAGTAAGAGGTACATGTTACAGTAAGAGGTACATGTTACAGTAAGAGGTACATGTTACAGTAACAGATACATGTTACAGTAAGAGGTACATGTTACAGTAATAGATACATGTTACAGTAAGAGGTACATGTTACAGTAAGAGGTACATGTTACAGTAACAGATACATGTTACAGTAACAGATACATGTTACAGTAAGAGGTACATGTTACAGTAAGAAGTACATGTTACAGTAACAGATACATGTTACAGTAACAGATACATGTTACAGTAAGAGGTACATGTTACAGTAACAGATACATGTTACAGTAACAGATACATGTTACAGTAAGAGGTACATGTTACAGTAAGAGGTACATGTTACAGTAAGAGGTACATGTTACAGTAACAGATACATGTTACAGTAAGAGGTACATGTTACAGTAACAGATACATGTTACAGTAAGAGGTACATGTTACAGTAATAGATACATGTTACAGTAAGAGGTACATGTTACAGTAAGAGGTACATGTTACAGTAAGAGGTACATGTTACAGTAACAGATACATGTTACAGTAAGAGGTACATGTTACAGTAACAGATACATGTTACAGTAACAGATACATGTTACAGTAACAGATACATGTTACAGTAACAGATACATGTTACAGTAACAGATACATGTTACAGTAAGAGGTACATGTTACAGTAAGAGGTACATGTTACAGTAAGAGGTACATATTACAGTAAGAGGTACATGTTACAGTAAGAGGTACATGTTACAGTAAGAGGTACATGTTACAGTAAGAGGTACATGTTACAGTAAGAGGTACATGTTACAGTAAGAGGTACATGTTACAGTAACAGATACGTGTTACAGTAAGAGGTACATGTTACAGTAACAGATACATGTTACAGTAAGAGGTACATGTTACAGTAACAGATACATGTTACAGTAAGAGGTACATGTTACAGTAACAGATACATGTTACAGTAAGAGGTACATGTTACAGTAATAGATACATGTTACAGTAAGAGGTACATGTTACAGTAAGAGGTACATGTTACAGTAAGAGGTACATGTTACAGTAAGAGGTACATGTTACAGTAACAGATACATGTTACAGTAACAGATACATGTTACAGTAACAGATACATGTTACAGTAACAGATACATGTTACAGTAAGAGGTACATGTTACAGTAACAGATACATGTTACAGTAACAGATACATGTTACAGTAAGAGGTACATGTTACAGTAACAGATACATGTTACAGTAACAGATACATGTTACAGTAACAGATACATGTTACAGTAACAGATACATGTTACAGTAAGAGGTACATGTTACAGTAAGAGGTACATGTTACAGTAAGAGGTACATGTTACAGTAAGAGATACATGTTACAGTAAGAGATACATGTTACTATAAGAGGTACATGTTACAGTAAGAGGTACATGTTACAGTAAGAAGTACATGTTACAGTAAGAGGTACATGTTACAGTAAGAGGTACATGTTACTATAAGAGGTACATGTTACAGTAAGAGGTACATGTTACAGTAAGAGATACATGTTACAGTAAGAGGTACATGTTACAGTAACAGATACATGTTACAGTAAGAGGTACATGTTACAGTAACAGATACATGTTACAGTAAGAGGTACATGTTACAGTAAGAAGTACATGTTACAGTAAGAGGTACATGTTACTATAAGAAGTACATGTTACAGTAAGAGGTACATGTTACAGTAAGAGGTACATGTTACTATAAGAAGTACATGTTACAGTAAGAAGTACATGTTACAGTAAGAGGTACATGTTACAGTAAGAGGTACATGTTACAGTAAGAGGTACATGTTACTATAAGAAGTACATGTTACAGTAAGAAGTACATGTTACAGTAAGAGGTACATGTTACAGTAAGAAGTACATGTTACAGTAAGAGGTACATGTTACTATAAGAAGTACATGTTACAGTGAGAGGTACATGTTACTATAAGAGGTACATGTTACTATAAGAGGTACATGTTACAGTAAGAGGTACATGTTACAGTAAGAGGTACATGTTACTATAAGAGGTACATGTTACAGTAAGAGGTACATGTTACAGTAAGAGGTACATGTTACTATAAGAAGTACATGTTACAGTAAGAGGTACATGTTACTATAAGAGGTACATGTTACAGTAAGAGGTACATGTTACAGTAAGAGGTACATGTTACAGTAAGAGGTACATGTTACAGTAAGAGGTACATGTTACAGTAACAGATACATGTTACAGTAAGAGGTACATGTTACAGTAAGAGGTACATGTTACAGTAAGAAGTACATGTTACAGTAAGAGGTACATGTTACTATAAGAGGTACATGTTACAGTAAGAGGTACATGTTACAGTAAGAGGTACATGTTACAGTAAGAGGTACATGTTACAGTAAGAAGTACATGTTACAGTAAGAGGTACATGTTACAGTAACAGATACATGTTACAGTAAGAGGTACATGTTACAGTAAGAGGTACATGTTACAGTAAGAGGTACATGTTACAGTAACAGGTACATGTTACAGTAAGAGGTACATGTTACAGTAAGAGGTACATGTTACAGTAAGAAGTACATGTTACAGTAAGAGGTACATGTTACAGTAAGAAGTACATGTTACAGTAAGAGGTACATGTTACAGTAAGAGGTACATGTTACAGTAAGTGGTACATGTTACAGTTAGAGGTACATGTTACAGTAAGAGGTACATGTTACAGTAAGAGGTACATGTTACAGTAAGAGGTACATGTTACAGTAAGAAGTACATGTTACTATAAGAGGTACATGTTACAGTAAGAAGTATATGTTACAGTAAGAAGTACATGTTACAGTAAGAGGTACATGTTACAGTAACAGATACATGTTACAGTAAGAGGTACATGTTACAGTAACAGATACATGTTACAGTAAGAGGTACATGTTACAGTAAGAGGCACATGTTACAGTAAGAGGTACATGTTACAGTAAGAAGTACATGTTACAGTAAAAAGTACTTGCTGCAGTAAGAGGTACATGTTACAGTAAGAGGTACATGTTACAGTAAGAGGCACATGTTACAGTAAGAGGTACATGTTACAGTAAGAAGTACATGTTACAGTAAAAAGTACTTGCTGCAGTAAGAGGTACATGTTACAGTAAGAGGTACATGTTACAGTAAGAGGTACATGTTACAGTAAGAGGTACATGTTACAGTAAGAGGTACATGTTACAGTAAGAGGTACATGTTACAGTAAGAGGTACATGTTACAGTAAGAGGTACATGTTACAGTAAGAGGTACATGTTACAGTAAGAGGTACATGTTACAGTAAGAGGTACATGTTACAGTAAGAGGTACATGTTACAGTAAGAGGTACATGTTACAGTAAGAGGTACATGTTACAGTAAGAGGTACATGTTACAGTAAGAGGTACATGTTACAGTAACAGATACATGTTACGGTAAGAGGTACATGTTATAGTAAGAGGTACATGTTACAGTAAGAGGTACATGTTACAGTAAGAGGTACATGTTACAGTAAGAGGTACATGTTACAGTAAGAGGTACATGTTACAGTAAGAGGTACATGTTACAGTAAGAGGTACATGTTACAGTAAGAGGTACATGTTACAGTAAGAGGTACATGTTACAGTAAGAGGTACATGTTACAGTAACAGATACATGAACATCAAAATGGTATACAATACCGACAGGTTGGTAGGTAAGACACATAGGCAACAGTTAGGCAACTTTATTCTCGGAATAAAGTTGCCTAACTGTTGCCTATGTGTCTTACCTACCAGTAACAGATACATGTTACGGTAAGAGGTACATGTTATAGTAAGAGGTACATGTTACAATAAGAGGTACATGTTACAGTAAGAGGTGGTTTAAAAAGTCACGTAAGCAAACACTATGACATATTTATTAGAAAACGTTTCGGTCCTGGGACCTTGATCACTTCTAACATACAGAGGTAGAAAGGCATTATATATATAGGCGGAGAGTGAGGTGTGACGCACGTGACCTGAGGAATGTCATAAGAACATAAGAATGGAGGAACACTGTAGAAGCCCTACTGGCCCATGCGAGGCAGGTCTTTATCAAAACAACCTCTGCCTATGATTAGGACGGGTAGACGATGAAATCATGTGACTCCTGTGTTGTTGGGTTGGTGGTGCTTAAGTATCATGTAAGCCATACATGATACTTAAGCACCACCAACCCAACAACACAGGAGTCACATGATTTCATCGTCTACCCGTCTTAAATAGGCAGAGGTTGTTTTGATAAGGACCTGCCTCGCATGGGCCAGTAGGCCTTCTACAGTGTTCCTCTATTCTTGTGTTCTTATGACATTCCTCAGGTCACGTGCTTCACACCTCACTCTTCGCCTATATATAATAATGCCTTTCTACCTCTGTATGTTAGAAGTGATCAAGGTCCCAGGACCGAAACGTTTTCTAATAAATATGTCATAGTGTTTGCTTACGTGTCTTTCTAAACCAACTTGTCGGTATTTATTACCAAGGTTTATACCACAGTAAGAGGTACATGCTACAGTAACAGATACATGTTGTAATAAAGTTGGTAGAATTACCGACAATATGTAAAGTAAAAGGACACAAGTGCAACTAATGTGACATTTATTGTGGCAACGTTTCGCTCTCCAGGAGCTTTATCAAGCTTGATAAAGCTCCTGGAGAGCGAAACGTTGCCACAATAAATGTCACATTAGTTGCACTTGTGTCCTTTTACTTTACAGATACATGTTACAGTAAGAGGTACATGTTACAGTAACAGATACATGTTACAGTAAGAGGTACATGTTACAGTAACAGATACATGTTACAGTAAGAGGTACATGTTACAGTAACAGATACATGTTACAGTAAGAGGTACATGTTACAGTAACAGATACATGTTACAGTAAGAGGTACATGTTACAGTAACAGATACATGTTACAGTAAGAGGTACATGTTACAGTAACAGATACATGTTACAGTAAGAGGTACATGCTACAGTAACAGATACATGTTACAGTAAGAGGTACATGTTACAGTAACAGATACATGTTACAGTAAGAGGTACATGTTACAGTAACAGATACATGTTACAGTAAGAGGTACATGTTACAGTAAGAGGTACATGTTACAGTAAGAGGTACATGTTACAGTAAGAGGTACATGTTACAGTAACAGATACATGTTACAGTAACAGATATATGTTACAGTAACAGATACATGTTACAATAAGAGGTACATGTTACAGTAACAGATACATGTTACAGTAACAGATATATGTTACAGTAAGAGGTTCATGTTACAGTAACAGATACATGTTACAGTAACAGATACATGTTACAGTAAGAGGTACATGTTACAGTAACAGATACATGTTACAGTAAGAGGTACATGTTACAGTAACAGATACATGTTACAGTAAGAGGTACATGTTACAGTAATAGATACATGTTACAGTAAGAGGTACATGTTACAGTAAGAGGTACATGTTACAGTAACAGATACATGTTACAGTAACAGATACATGTTACAGTAACAGATACATGTTACAGTAAGAGGTACATGTTACAGTAACAGATACATGTTACAGTAACAGATACATGTTACAGTAAGAGGTACATGTTACAGTAACAGATACATGTTACAGTAACAGATACATGTTACAGTAAGAGGTACATGTTACAGTAACAGATACATGTTACAGTAACAGATACATGTTACACTAAGAGGTACATGTTACAGTAACAGATACATGTTACAGTAAGAGGTACATGTTTCAGTAACAGATACATGTTACAGTAACAGATACATGTTACAGTAAGAGGTACATGTTACAGTAACAGATACATGTTACAGTAACAGATACATGTTACAGTAAGAGGTACATGTTACAGTAACAGATACATGTTACAGTAAGAGGTACATGTTACAGTAACAGATACATGTTACAGTAACAGATACATGTTACAGTAAGAGGTACATGTTACAGTAACAGATACATGTTACAGTAAGAGGTACATGTTACAGTAACAGATACATGTTACAGTAAGAGGTACATGTTACAGTAACAGATACATGTTACAGTAACAGATACATGTTACAGTAAGAGGTACATGTTACAGTAACAGATACATGTTACAGTAACAGATACATGTTACAGTAAGAGGTACATGCTACAGTAACAGATACATGTTACAGTAAGAGGTACATGTTACAGTAATAGATACATGTTACAGTAAGAGGTACATGCTACAGTAACAGATACATGTTACAGTAAGAGGTACATGCTACAGTAACAGATACATGTTACAGTAAGAGGTACATGTTACAGTAAGAGGTACATGTTACAGTAAGAGGTACATGTTACAGTAAGAGGTACATGTTACAGTAACAGATACATGTTACAGTAAGAGGTACATGTTACAGTAAGAGGTACATGCTACAGTAACAGATACATGTTACAGTAAGAGGTACATGTTACAGTAACAGATACATGTTACAGTAACAGATACATGTTACAGTAAGAGGTACATGCTACAGTAACAGATACATGTTACAGTAAGAGGTACATGTTACAGTAACAGATACATGTTACAGTAAGAGGTACATGTTACAGTAACAGATACATGTTACAGTAAGAGGTACATGTTACAGTAAGAGGTACATGTTACAGTAACAGATACATGTTACAGTAAGAGGTACATGTTACAGTAAGAGGTACATGTTACAGTAAGAGGTACATGTTACAGTAAGAGGTACATGTTACAGTAAGAGGTACATGTTACAGTAACAGATACATGTTACAGTAAGAGGTACATGTTACAGTAACAGATACATGTTACAGTAAGAGGTACATGTTACAGTAAGAGGTACATGTTACAGTAAGAGGTACATGTTACAGTAAGAGGTACATGTTACAGTAACAGATACATGTTACAGTAAGAGGTACATGTTACAGTAATAGATACATGTTACAGTAAGAGGTACATGTTACAGTAAGAGGTACATGTTACAGTAACAGATACATGTTACAGTAACAGATACATGTTACAGTAAGAGGTACATGTTACAGTAAGAAGTACATGTTACAGTAACAGATACATGTTACAGTAACAGATACATGTTACAGTAAGAGGTACATGTTACAGTAACAGATACATGTTACAGTAACAGATACATGTTACAGTAAGAGGTACATGTTACAGTAAGAGGTACATGTTACAGTAAGAGGTACATGTTACAGTAACAGATACATGTTACAGTAAGAGGTACATGTTACAGTAACAGATACATGTTACAGTAAGAGGTACATGTTACAGTAATAGATACATGTTACAGTAAGAGGTACATGTTACAGTAAGAGGTACATGTTACAGTAAGAGGTACATGTTACAGTAACAGATACATGTTACAGTAAGAGGTACATGTTACAGTAACAGATACATGTTACAGTAACAGATACATGTTACAGTAACAGATACATGTTACAGTAACAGATACATGTTACAGTAACAGATACATGTTACAGTAAGAGGTACATGTTACAGTAAGAGGTACATGTTACAGTAAGAGGTACATATTACAGTAAGAGGTACATGTTACAGTAAGAGGTACATGTTACAGTAAGAGGTACATGTTACAGTAAGAGGTACATGTTACAGTAAGAGGTACATGTTACAGTAAGAGGTACATGTTACAGTAACAGATACATGTTACAGTAAGAGGTACATGTTACAGTAACAGATACATGTTACAGTAAGAGGTACATGTTACAGTAACAGATACATGTTACAGTAAGAGGTACATGTTACAGTAACAGATACATGTTACAGTAAGAGGTACATGTTACAGTAATAGATACATGTTACAGTAAGAGGTACATGTTACAGTAAGAGGTACATGTTACAGTAAGAGGTACATGTTACAGTAAGAGGTACATGTTACAGTAACAGATACATGTTACAGTAACAGATACATGTTACAGTAACAGATACATGTTACAGTAAGAGGTACATGTTACAGTAACAGATACATGTTACAGTAACAGATACATGTTACAGTAAGAGGTACATGTTACAGTAACAGATACATGTTACAGTAACAGATACATGTTACAGTAACAGATACATGTTACAGTAACAGATACATGTTACAGTAAGAGGTACATGTTACAGTAACAGATACATGTTACAGTAAGAGGTACATGTTACAGTAAGAGGTACATGTTACAGTAAGAGGTACATGTTACAGTAAGAGATACATGTTACAGTAAGAGATACATGTTACTATAAGAGGTACATGTTACAGTAAGAGGTACATGTTACAGTAAGAAGTACATGTTACAGTAAGAGGTACATGTTACAGTAAGAGGTACATGTTACTATAAGAGGTACATGTTACAGTAAGAGGTACATGTTACAGTAAGAGATACATGTTACAGTAAGAGGTACATGTTACAGTAACAGATACATGTTACAGTAAGAGGTACATGTTACAGTAACAGATACATGTTACAGTAAGAGGTACATGTTACAGTAAGAAGTACATGTTACAGTAAGAGGTACATGTTACTATAAGAAGTACATGTTACAGTAAGAGGTACATGTTACAGTAAGAGGTACATGTTACAGTAAGAGGTACATGTTACAGTAAGAGGTACATAAGAAGTACATGTTACAGTAAGAAGTACATGTTACAGTAAGAGGTACATGTTACAGTAAGAAGTACATGTTACAGTAAGAGGTACATGTTACTATAAGAAGTACATGTTACAGTAAGATGTACATGTTACAGTAAGAGGTACATGTTACAGTAAGAAGTACATGTTACAGTAAGAGGTACATGTTACTATAAGAAGTACATGTTACAGTAAGAGGTACATGTTACTACATACAGTAAGAAGTACATGTTACAGTAAGAAGTACATGTTACAGTAAGAGGTACATGTTACAGTAAGAAGTACATGTTACAGTAAGAGGTACATGTTACTATAAGAAGTACATGTTACAGTAAGAGGTACATGTTACAGTAAGAGGTACATGTTACTATAAGAGGTACATGTTACAGTAAGAGGTACATGTTACAGTAAGAGGTACATGTTACTATAAGAGGTACATGTTACAGTAAGAGGTACATGTTACAGTAAGAGGTACATGTTACTCTAAGAAATACATGTTACAGTAAGAGGTACATGTTACAGTAAGAGGTACATGTTACAGTAAGAGGTACATGTTACAGTAAGAGGTACATGTTACAGTAAGAGGTACATGTTACAGTAAGAGGTACATGTTACAGTAACAGATACATGTTACAGTAAGAGGTACATGTTACAGTAAGAGGTACATGTTACAGTAAGAGGTACATGTTACAGTAAGAAGTACATGTTACAGTAAGAGGTACATGTTACAGTAAGAGGTACATGTTACAGTAAGAGGTACATGTTACAGTAAGAGGTACATGTTACAGTAAGAAGTACATGTTACAGTAAGAGGTACATGTTACAGTAACAGATACATGTTACAGTAAGAGGTACATGTTACAGTAAGAGGTACATGTTACAGTAAGAGGTACATGTTACAGTAACAAGTACATGTTACAGTAAGAGGTACATGTTACAGTAAGAAGTACATGTTACAGTACAGTAAGAAGTACATGTTACAGTGTACAGAAGTACATGTTACAGTAAGAGGTACATGTTACAGTAAGAAGTACATGTTACAGTAAGAGGTACATGTTACAGTAAGAGGTACATGTTACAGTAAAAAGTACTTGCTTGTACATGTTACAGTAAGAGGTACAGGTACATGTTACAGTAAGAGGTACATGTTACAGTAAGAAGTACATGCTACAGTAAGAGGTACATGTTACAGTAAGAAGTACATGTTACAGTAAGAGGTACATGTTACAGTAAGAAGTATATGTTACAGTAAGAAGTACATGTTACAGTAAGAGGTACATGTTACAGTAACAGATACATGTTACAGTAAGAGGTACATGTTACAGTAACAGATACATGTTACAGTAAGAGGTACATGTTACAGTAAGAGGCACATGTTACAGTAAGAAGTACATGTTACTATAAGAGGTACATGTTACAGTAAGAAGTATATGTTACAGTAAGAAGTACATGTTACAGTAAGAGGTACATGTTACAGTAACAGATACATGTTACAGTAAGAGGTACATGTTACAGTAACAGATACATGTTACAGTAAGAGGTACATGTTACAGTAAGAGGCACATGTTACAGTAAGAGGTACATGTTACAGTAAGAGGTACATGTTACAGTAAAAAGTACTTGCTGCAGTAAGAGGTACATGTTACAGTAAGAGGTACATGTTACAGTAAGAGGCACATGTTACAGTAAGAGGTACATGTTACAGTAAGAAGTACATGTTACAGTAAAAAGTACTTGCTGCAGTACAGTAAGAGTACATGTTACAGTACATCTTACAGTAAGAGGTACATGTTACAGTAAGAGGTACATGTTACAGTAAGAGGTACATGTTACAGTAAGAGGTACATGTTACAGTAAGAGGTACATGTTACAGTAAGAGGTACATGTTACAGTAAGAGGTACATGTTACAGTAAGAGGTACATGTTACAGTAAGAGGTACATGTTACAGTAAGAGGTACATGTTACAGTAAGAGGTACATGTTACAGTAAGAGGTACATGTTACAGTAAGAGGTACATGTACATGTTACAGTAAGAGGTACATGTTACAGTAAGAGGTACATGTTACAGTAAGAGGTACATGTTACAGTAAGAGGTACATGTTACAGTAAGAGGTACATGTTACAGTAAGAGGTACAATAAAGTTTACCAGTGGAAATATACACACATATGCAGTATAATGTGATCCTTTATTAACAACGTTTCGCCCACACAGTGGGCTTTTTCAAGTCACACACAGATCTGTGTGTGACTTGAAAAAGCCCACTGTGTGGGTGAAACGTTGTTAATAAAGGATCACATTATACTGCATATGTGTGTATATTTCCACTGTGTCGGTATTTGATACCATTTATTTCCAAAGTTTACCAGTGGAAATAAATGGTATAAAATACCGACACAATGGCAATATAAACACAAATGCAGTATAATGTGATCCTTTATTGACTACAACACCGTAATTCACACAACCACTTGATAAACTACAGAAACTCAAGACTTATCGCCACAGAAGACAACACTCAATACCGAAGAATCCTGGAATCATCACTTATTTCTATATCCGACAACTTCAACCAGAATAGTGGCTTCTATAACATAGCTGAACCACTTGCCAAGAAACTTCTTCATCGCTATCCCACATATAGAACACTGTAGAAGGTCTGCTCACAAACTTGTCCAATCTCCTTTCCAAGCTACCCAAGTTTTTAGACTCTATAGCCCCACTCGGTACATCATCAGATGCAGCATTCTTCACCTGACCTCAGCCGGACTATAAATACTCGCGTTCCTTCCACCCCAGGTAGTTCTGTTTGTGACTTGAAAAAGCCCACTGTGTGGGCGAAACGTAGTCAATAAAGGATCACATTATACTGCATTTGTGTTTATATTGCCAAAGTTTACCAGTGTTGGCATGTGTCTTACCGACTGTAGTTTATAACAAGGTCATATTTAAATATCTTTTGTTGCACCTGTTTAGAAAAATACTATAAAAACCTCAAGTAATGTATGTTACCTAAGTTGAAATTAATCAGATTTTTATACAGAGATAAAACTTTTGTCAATTTTTTCTAAGGTAAGATTTGTCAACTTTCATTAGAAAAAATTTGATGCTTTTTGGATAATAAATTGTTACTTCATGTTCCCGAGGATTTTTCTTATTACCAAACTTCTTTACTATATTTAATGATCATCGTGTGGTCGAAAGACTATCATCATCATCAACCAGTCAACCTTAATTAACCATGTCTAACAAGATTTATGTACCGAGACGGTAGAGAGTCAGACCGTCAATTTACGGACCGCAGTTCGACCCCTTCATTAATCCTTCTTGTTTATTCATATACATTGAGAGTTTATTTTAATCCCTATTTTAGGGATTATTCTTGACTGGTGGCAAACAGGTTATATAAAGAATTAATAAACCTCATGTAATCGCCTGACGTTAAACCCAAATAACCTTTATCATTTTTACCTCACAGTGTTAAACCACATTACAAGACTTGGGCTTCACTGTTTGTACAACGGGATTCTGTTTTTTACAAAATCTGTTAATGGTGAATGTTCACTGACATTTTGAACTTTAAGACAGACTGATCTTAGAAGACTTGTCACTCACCCCATGCACTGCAGAGAGAGAGAGAGAGAGAGAGAGAGAGAGAGAGAGAGAGAGAGAGAGAGACAGAGAGAGAGAGAGAGAGAGAGAGAGAGAGAGAGAGAGAGAGAGAGAGAGAGAGAGAGAGAGAGAGAGAGAGAGAGAGAGAGAGAGAAATTAGTAGAACAAGCTAAATTATTTACAAACATTTATCTCACGCCAGTAGGAGGCCTGGTCACAGACCGGGCCGCGGGGGCGTTGACCCCCGGAACTCTCTCCAGGTAAACTCCAGGTAAACCTATCACTTTGATGCAAAACGTAGGCAGTATTATTTATCCACACATAACTGGCGCAACATTTGAGTCTATTCTGAGAACAATTTCGCCAGCCAGTGGCTTCTTCAGTCCAATGCAGAGAAAGCTGGAACATGAGGCAATCAGTCCCTCAACATAAAGATACCCAAAAGTTGCACAAGTATCATTTATCAAGCTGTTAGTTTCCTAAATTATTCATTCAAACACATAACTAGCAGTCAGTGATAAGGAAATGTGTAGA
>NC_091374.1:5298358-5325858 GCF_038502225.1 Cherax quadricarinatus | reverse complement strand
TGAACACTTCTTTGAATCTCTTGTTGAGTTCCTCACATACTTTACGGTCATTTCTTGTTGTCTCTCCTCCTTCCTTCCTTAGCCTGATTACCTGGTCCTTGACTGTTGTTTTCCTCCTGATGTGGCAGTATAACAGCGTCGGGTCAGATTTGGCTTTTGCTGCTATGTCGTTTTCATATTGTCGTTGGGCCTCCCTTCTTATCTGTGCATATTCGTTTCTGGCTCTACGACTGCTCTCCTTATTCTCCTGGGTCCTTTGCCTTCTATATTTCTTCCATTCCCTAGCACACTTGGTTTTTGCCTCCCTGCACTTTTGGGTGAACCACGGGCTCATCCTTGCTCTTTCATTATTCCTGTTACCCTTGGGTACAAACCTCTCCTCAGCCTCCTTGCACATAGTTGTTACATATTCCATCATTTCATTAACTGGCTCCCCTTCCAGTTCTGTGTCCCACTGAACCCCATTCAGGAAGTTCCTTATTCCCGTGTAGTCCCCTTTCTTGTAGTTTGGCTTCATTCGCCCTGGCCTTCCTGCTTCCCCTTCCACTTGTAGCTCTACTGTGTATTCGAAGCTTAAAACCACATGATCGCTGGCCCCAAGGGGTCTTTCGTATGTGATGTCCTCAATATCTGCACTACTCAAGGTGAATACTAGGTCCAGTCTTGCTAGCTCATCCTCTCCTCTCTCTCTCTTGTAGTGTCCCTTACATGTTGGCACATGAAGTTTTCCAGTACCACCTCCATCATCTTAGCCCTCCATGTATCTTGGCCCCATGTGGCTCCAGGTTCTCCCAATTGATTTCCTTGCGGTTAAAGTCACCCATGATCAGGAGCTTTGCCCTGCATGCATGAGCTCTTCTGGCTACTGCAGCCAGTGTGTCAACCATCACTCTATTGCTCTCATCATACTCTTGCCTTGGCCTCCTGCTGTTCTGTGGTGGGTTATACATCACTGCAATTACCACTTTGGGACCTCCAGAGTGAAGCGTTCCTGCTATGTAATTGCTTGCTTCTCCGCTGCCTCCTCCAGCTCATCAAAATTCCATCGGTTTTTGATCAGCAGTGCCACTCCTTCACCCCCCTTTCCCTCTGTCTTTCCTCAGGATCTGGTATCCCGTTAGAAAGATGGCATCTGTTATCATACCTGCAAGCTTGGTTTCTGTGAGAGCAATGATGTCCGGTGATGCCTGTTTGACTCTTTCGTGCAACTCCTCCCATTTATTTGTTATTCCATCAGCGTTTGTGTACCATACCTTCAGTTTCCTCTCCAACACTGGTTTGGGGGGCCTGTGAGGGTGGTAGACCTGGTAGCGTACTGTGGGATTCTATAGCTGGGTGTTGGGTGGAAGCTGTGAGTATGGACTGTAGTTTGTGTTGGGATGGTATGATAGGTTGTGGGGTTCTGAGGATGGTTCTGAGTGTGCTTGCCCTTGCTGCTCTGTTCTGCTCTGACCTCTGCTGGCTCCGTCCTTGTCTCCTTTCCTAGCTCCTTTCGCTTTTTTGTCCTTTCCCTCGGCTGCTGTCATTCTGTTTGTGTTCGGTCTCTGTCTAGGAACACCTTCTTGTGCTCTGCTGAGTACTTCAACCATGGCTTCTCTTGTAGGATCCTGTTCTGCACTGTTTCTGTCCTGAGAATCAGCTTGATCGGCTGTTTTCTCCCCTTCAAGTACCCCCCTATTCTCTGAAAATTTACAATCTCGTCCATGTCTTCTTCACCTATTTCTGTGATGTTCTCAATCTCCTTTCTTTCTGCCTGTTGTCTTTCAGTGTGTGTCCTTTCCTCTCTCTTCTGACGCCCATGGATAAACACTGATTTTGCCCTTTCCTCCTCCCATTGCCTCTCCCTCTGTGACTCTGATTCCTGTCTTTACGTAGTCATTTTCTCACTTGTTTTTTTCCAGTGGCTCTTGGTAGCATGGTTGTGCCTCTGCATTTGACCTATCACCCTCTCCATATGCACCCAGCTGCTCTCCCCTTTCACTCCTTGGCCCTTCTTGGCAGGCTGATATGACCTTAGCATAATTCATATCTCTTTCCTTCCTGTTCGGCCTCTCAGCTTCATATGCTGTGTCTTCTCTGGTCAATGCCCCTGTAACTCGCTTCAGCCTGTTTACCTCATCGTCTAGGACCCTTATCCTGGCTACTGTAATTTCGACTTGTGCCTCCCAATTCTTCTTCTCCTTCTCCATCCTCTTTTCCAATTTCATGGAAAGCTCTGTCTCCATTTTTTCAGAAAGCTCTCCTAATTTTCTCTCCCACTCTTGTTCCATCCTTTTCCACTGCTCCTCCATCCACTCCTCCCTACCAGAACCATTCTCATTTGATCCCTGGTTCCTTCCACTACCCAACATTTTTTCATTTTTTCCTTCTTTTTCCCTTTTTTCCCTTTCTTTTTTCGTGTGTGTGTGTGTGTGTGTGTGTGTGTGTGTGTGTACTCACCTAGTTGTACTCACCTAGTTGAGGTTGCGGGGGTCGAGTCCGAGCTCCTGGCCCCGCCTCTTCACTGATCGCTACTAGGTCACTCTCCCTGAGCCGTGAGCTTTATCGTGTGTGTGTGTGTGTGTGTGTGTATGTGTGTGTGTGTGTGTGTGTGTGTGTGTGTGTGTGTGTGTGTGTGTGTGTTTATGTGTATTTGTGTGTGTGTGTTTTAGAGTGGGGGGTTAGAACTGGGTGTTAGAGTGGGGGGTGTTAGAGTGAGGGTTTAGAGTGGGGGTGTTATAGTGAGGGTTTAGAGTGGGGGTGTTAGAGTGAGGGGTTAGAGTGGGGGTGTTAGAGTGAGGGGTTAGAGTGGGGGGTGTTAGAGTAGGGTTCATAGTGGGGGTGTTAGAGTGAGGGGTTAGAGTGAGGGGTTAGAGTGAGGGTGTTAGAGTGAGGGGTTAGAGTGGGGGATGTTAGAGCAGGGTTCATAGTGGAGGTGTTAGAGTGAGGGGTTCGAGTGAGGGGTTCGATTGAGGGGTTAGAGTGGGGGGTGTTAGAGTGAGGGGTTAGAGTGGGGGGGTGTTAGAGTGAGGGTTTAGAGTGGGGGTGTTAGAGTGAGGGGTTAGAGTGGGGGGTGCTAGAGTGAGGGTTTAGAGTGGGGGTGGTAGAGTGAGGGTTTAGAGTAGGGGCTGTTAGAGGGGTTAGAGTGGGGGGGTGTTAGAGTGAGGGTTTAGAGTGGGGGGGTGATAGAGTGAGGGTTTAGAGTGGGGGTGTTAGAGTGAGGGTTTAGAGTAGGGGCTGTTAGAGGGGTTAGAGTGGGGGGTGTTAGAGTGAGGGGTTAGAGTGGGGGGTGTTAGAGTGAGGGTTTAGAGTGGGGGTGTTAGAGCAGGGTTCATAGTGGAGGTGTCAGTATCATGTGGGAGTTCGAACACGTGGATTGGGTAAAATAATACTCACGTAGGCTGGTAGTACGTATAATTACAGGTAATGTGGAGAGAGCCCTTACAGCCGTGACCTAGTCTCCTTGCTCCTCTCGTAACACTGACTGACTGGCCGCCCACAGTACCCATATGAGAGGGGGTCTTTGAATAGTGCTAGGACAGCACAATATGAGTTCAGACAGTGACTCAGGCAGAGACGGTTGGTCGTGAGTCAACTGGTACAGTGGTTACTGGTAACTGGTTACTACTACTGAGATCAGAGTGAGGGGTTCGAGTGAGTGGTTCGATTGAGGAGTTAGAGTGGGGGGTGTTAGAGTAGGGTTCATAGTGGGGGTGTTAGAGTGAGGGGGTTAGAGTGAGGGGTTAGAGTGGGGGTGTTAGAGTGAGGGTTTAGAGTAGGGGCTGTTAGAGTGAGGGGTTAGAGTGGGGGGGTTCGAGTGAGGGTGTTAGAGTGAGGGGTTAGAGTGGGGGTGTTAGAGTGGGGGTGTTTGAGTGAGGGGTTAGAGTGAGGGTGTTAGAGTGAGGGGTTAGAGTGAGGGGTTAGAGTGGGGGTGTTAGAGTGAGGGGTTAGAGTGGGGGTGTTAGAGTGAGGGTTGAGAGTAGGGGCTGCTAGAGTGAGGGGTTAGAGTGGGGGGTGTTAGGGTGAGGGGTTAGAGTGGGGGATGTTAGAGTGAGGGTTCAGAGTGGGGGGTGTTAGAGCAGGGTTCATAGTGGAGGTGTTAGAGTGAGGGGTTCGAGTGAGGGGTTCGATTGAGGGGTTAGAGTGGGGGGTGTTAGAGTGAGGGGTTAGAGTGGGGGTGTTAGAGTGAGGGGTTAGAGTGAGGGGTTAGAGTGAGGGGTTAGAGTGGGGGGTGTTAGTGTGAGGGGTTAGAGTGGGGGGTGTTAGAGTGAGGGGTTAGAGTGGGGGTGTTTGAGTGAGGGGTTAGAGTGAGGGGTTAGAGTGAGGGGTTAGAGTGGGGGGTGTTAGAGTGAGGGGTTAGAGTGGGGGGTGTTAGAGTGAGGGGTTAGAGTGGGGGGTGTTAGAGTGAGGGGTTAGAGTGAGGGGTGTTAGAGTGAGGGGTTAGAGTGGGGGTGTTAGAGTGAGGGGTTAGAGTGGGGGTGTTAGAGTGAGGGGTTAGAGTGAGGGGTTAGAGTGAGGGGTTAGAGTGGGGGGTGTTAGAGTGAGGGTGTTAGAGTGAGGGGTTAGAGTGAGGGGTTAGAGTGGGGGTGTTAGAGTGAGGGGTTAGAGTGAGGGGTTAGAGTGAGGGGTTAGAGTGGGGGATGTTAGAGTGAGGGTGTTAGAGTGAGGGGTTAGAGTGAGGGGTTAGAGTGGGGGTGTTAGAGTGAGGGGTTAGAGTGGGGGTGTTAGAGTGAGGGGTTAGAGTGGGGGATGTTAGAGTGCGGGGTTAGAGTGGGGGTGTTAGAGTGAGGGGTTAGAGTGAGGGGTTAGAGTGAGGGGTTAGAGTGGGGGGTGTTAGAGTGAGGGGTTAGAGTGAGGGGTTAGAGTGAGGGGTTAGAGTGGGGGTGGTAGAGTGAGGGGTTAGAGTGAGGGGTTAGAGTGAGGGGTTAGAGTGGGGGTGGTAGAGTGAGGGGTTAGAGTGAGGGGTTAGAGTGAGGGGTTAGAGTGGGGGTGGTAGAGTGAGGGGTTAGAGTGAGGGGTTAGAGTGAGGGGTTAGAGTTGAGGGTTAGAGTGAGGGGTTAGAGTTGAGGGTTAGAGTGGGGGTGTTAGAGTGGGGGTGTTAGAGTAAGAGTGTGTTGTGGAGAGTAGGATAGGAAGGAGCTGAGGAACAGAGAGGTGTAGGAAGTTTAAACATTCGCTCCACACTCCAACAAAAATAACAATCAGAGTTCTTGGCTATAAAAGATTCAACACCCAAAATGTAACTTGTACCCTCCTGAAAAAAAAATACAACTACACAGTAAAAACTTTAACACACAGTTAAAATATCTCACATCTGTTAAAAATCCATCAACTGGATTACACAAAATAAAAGATTAATCTAAAATTTCACCGAGGTCCCAGTAGGTACCCTGGGGATTATAAAAGCCGATGATAAACAATTAAAAATGTGAAGAAAACAGTGAGAAATGCGAAGCAGAGCTAACAAAACACAATAAGTTGCACAAAAAAACAAGAGACTATCCAGCACACAAGTGATCATGGCACAGTATGTATAAGCAATCTTACATACTGAGGTCGGCGAACTTTTTTTTTGGTATTAACCTGAAACAAATTTGTGTACAGTGAAGTTACCCACTAGAAGTTGGGTATAGTCCTGACACTTTTCCTCCTAAATTTTTTTTCCTCTCCCCGACTATCTTCTTCATCCTGTCCCCACTTGCCCCTCGCCCCTCGCCCCTCGCCCCTAGTGGGCCCTTACCTGTGAGTCCTCAGATCAGTTCAGTACCCACTAGACTTGAAGGTCCACAGAATCCGGGAAACACAAGGGGCATTCAAATTCAAAATAGTTTATTGGATCCATTTGAATGGAGAATAGTCATACAAGCCGAAAAGTATATATTATAAGCTCTAAAGCAACTTTGAAAATAAAACAAAATTAACAAAATAATAAAATGTAAATATTTTTTTGTGCAACATATACATATATATATATATATATATATATATATATATATATATATATATATATATATATATATATATATATGGTCTTATGATGATTTCTGTGGAAGTGTAATGAGGAATTCCTAACATCTACATAATCCTACATAGCTTCCTGTACAACTTCCTCGTATCGAATCTGATTACTACCTTTTATTTTCCAGGCGCCATAACCCTTAAAGGTTTAGGGCATAGTTATGAATACAATAATGATGATACAAGGTCCACCGATGAGTTAAGGATAAAGTTACTTCCCTCAAGGGAGGTTCCTTGACGCTGGTGATGGGCTGTGGAGAAAATTCTCCAGTAAAGGAGGTATATCTCAGCCCTCTGAGGGCCTTAGCCCTCCCAGAAGGGGCTAGTGGACTTTCCCTTCATCGCAAACAGCTTTATGAGGACCACATGTTTGTACCATAGCGTCACGAAGCACGCTGTCCTCTCCTTGTTAGACTTCTTGTTGAAACTACACAAAGTAATTATTCTTTTCCCATAACAGGAATTAAGGAAAACTGCACCCACTTTATCTACAAGTTGCGACTATTAGGAATTCTAGTCTATAGCTAGATAACAAGAAATCTACCCTCTTGTATTGAATAGTGTTGCAATGTGTAGCAAGGAAGAGAAATAAAGCTGAGTTCAGCAGATTGTACTACAGAATCAGACATCAACTTTCCCCCTACCTCTATGGTTTCATGAAAGGTAAAAGTGTGCAGAACTGTATTTCCACCTTTCTCACTGCACACACCTCTACTAGTTTTACCACTTTTCTTGATCTAAAATCTGCATTTGATATTGCAAACAGAACAGTTATACTACATGAACTAGCCAAAATGAATATTGGTGGTAGCTTACTCTGCTGGATAATAGGATACCTGTCAAATAGAGTATCCTCTGTCCTTTACCAAGGCTTCAGAAGTGATTCTAAAGAAATGTCTTTAGGTACACCGCAGGGAGGAGTTCTTAGTCCCATGCTATTTAATATTCTGATTAATGCTCTCCTAAATGCTCTACCTGCCTCACCTAAACATATAGCTATAAGCTATGCTGATGATATCATGATCCATACAACAGGGCATAAGAAGATGAATACCATTCTTAATGAAGTTCAAGCAATTTGTAATCGACTAGGCCTCATAATATCTTCCTCTAAAACAAAGATATTAACAAGCAAACGACATCCCCCACCCATCTATTTGCAGGGTGAAATCATTAGCTACGTTAAAACTTACAGATATCTTGGTGTAGATGTACCCTTTAACAAATCCACTATACCACAACTAAACAAGAAATGCAAAGCTAGGCTAAATGCTCTCAAAGCTGTTGCTGGCTACAATCCCAACTATGGTGCTAATGTGAGAATCGTGAGAATGATGTACATAGCCTATGTTAGGTCCTTAATTGATTATGCTGCTCCCATGTTGATATTAGCTAGAGAAAGTTCCCTCCGACCCTTGGAGTTAATGCAAAATGAAGCTCTCAGGACTATTCTTGGCTGTCCCAGATCTACAAAAGTTCTTAACATGAGGAAGGAGCTTGGTATTTCTAGAATCAGTGATAGGATTGTTGAAATTAACACTGTACTCGGTATTAGAATGTTGAGAAACGAACCAGACACTGTCACAGTGAATCTTACCAAGTGTCTGGAGGTAAATACACACAGATCTAAATGGATTGTGAAAACGTGCAATTGCATTAAGTTTTATAACCTGCATGAACTGTATCACTGTAGGCAACAAGAGCATTTCACCCCTCCATGGAAGATGTGTTCATTTAATATCACATACCTACAAGTCCCTCCCAAGAAGCTCATTGCTAGTAATCCCTTCCTTAAATCTCTTGTTAGAGCAACTGCTCAAGAAGAAATTTTTCGCCTAGCTGGTAGTAATAAATTATCACAAGTTATATACACTGATGGATCTAAACAGGAGTCTTCTGGCAGGGCTGCATCTGCTCTTGTTGCCACCTCCCTAGTTAAGAACGATAATAAATTTGTTGAGTTAGGCATAAGAATTAACAACTGGGCGTCTACACTGCAAACTGAATTGTTTGCAATCCTAATGGCGCTAAAGCTAACCTATGACACTGAGCTTGACTCTATCATCATTACTGATTCTATGTCATCATTGAAGGCTCTTGGCTCATATAATGACTCCAATAACATGCTCATTGGGGAAGCCAGGTATAGATACTCAAAAATTAGGGACAAAGGAATTAATGTACAATTGCTATGGATCCCATCACACATTGGATTACTCCTTCATGATAAAGTTGATATGTTAGCCAAGAAGAGTATCCAGAAGGAGAACGTAGAATATAACTTTGGTATAACTGTGTCTAGCATTAGGAATAATATTAGGAGAGAAGTAAATAATGAAGATGATTGTTATAGGAATGCAGTTAGAAGCCTGAGTAGATCTATAACCCACTATGATAACATGAACGTAGATAAGTATGTTTATGGAGCAACTTGCAATGTGAACAGACTGACTGATGTTGTAGTGGCCAGGCTTAGGCTTGGTTACAAGTACTTCTGGCAGTTTGGGAGACACACAGATGATGATCAAACTAAATGTAAATTATGTGATCAGGCATATGGTCACTCTCTTGAACACTATGTGCTTAATTGTCCACTTATTGAGGAATACAGAGACAGACAGTATAATAACCTATGTGACATGTCAAGATATCTTATTAATGAAAATAAGATACCAGATATACTAAGCAAATTTCTTAAATTTGCTTGTAACAGATAAGTGAACTATAGATATGTAGATATAAATCCATATGTATTCCTGTTAACCCTTTGGGGCCTAGTTCCTAGGCCTTTTGTGTATCCATATGCTCTCGCGCTACCGTCCACAGGATGGATATGGGGTGCACAATAAACTAGCCACTTCGGTGGCAAAATCTAAAATCTAATCTTTGTGGGGACGATGAGGAGGAGGGTGACGAGGGCAGGCTTGCCTCAAGATTGCTTCAAGGAACGAACGGGACGTGTGTGTTACGAAGGCGTTGCCTCCTTATTGTTAAAAGACAAAGGGACAGTAGTGATCAGTGCATTCTTGACTTGTTCATTCTAACAATCTCAGGAAACTAGGAAGGTTAGACTAGTTTTCTTACAGGAGTCAGGAAATTCGCAGTAGAACTAATCACGTAGTGTTATTGTATCTCTATGTACTCCCTGCTATGGATAATACCACGAAACTATGAACAAATGATGGAACTGAATGGTGAAGTGCAACTGGCATTGCGAGTGATTGCAACGAACATTCCCGACATATTGGTGAACAAGTGCAACATTCCCCGAGACACTCAAGCATTCAGTCAAGTCACCGATATCGGCCTTATTGGCGCTATCAACGCCATAACCTCACGTTACACAAGCAAGGTAAGTCTTAGTCTCACATGTAATGCCAAAAATGAACTACAGTCCATGGGCAGACACAAGGTGATTACGGCTGTCCTATACAAGGCCGTGATAGAAGGGTTTTACGCCCAAACCAAGTGAGTGCCAGTAAGTATTTTACGCGAGAATGAAATGCTGAGATATACACTCCTTTAGGGCAAATTAGTATCTATCCATTTATTAATCCACAGCCACAGTGGGGCCTGGAACGGCACCCCGAAGCGATGGCCAGGGAGAGGCTGATAAGATGTCTGAAATCTTGAGATTGTGCCCACATTTTGATTCTTCTAGATGAATAAACTAATGTCTGATAAGACTGCTACCCATCGTGACCACGTTTAGTGACATAAGCTGCCGAAAATTTCTTTAGGTTGCATCCTTGTCTGAAATAACTGATATGTACAATTGTGTAGTTATGTCTAGTGTGATCTCATAAAACCACACTGTAACCTTAGTAATCTTTTTTTCTTCTTAGTTTTTTGTGATACAGCTGACAGGATGAGCACGGAGTGCACTGTACGCCAGCCTCTCAGGCGGCACAAAGAACCCTAAAACAAAAGTTTGTTATATGGGATTTGGATATAGCAGTGTATCTCTTCAATGAAGGAGGTGGGGCCTTGATGCTGGTGAAGGGCTCTTGGTCCAAGGAAGTGAAGCAACTCTCCTTTTCCTCGGAGTAAACCTAATTACCTCCTATCCCCTATTCATAGGTATGAGTTAATTCTATGGGGGTTAACGCTAACCTATGAATATAATGATAATTAATAATAATGATTACTAAATAATAATAATAATAATAATCATAGAAGCAGCAGCCTTTGCCTCAGCATCCATCCGTTCATTACCCAGGACTTTAGTATAACTCAGGGAACCATTACAAATCCCACATCCTTTTGGTGACTATGGATATGGGTGGGAAAATCGTGAATATGTTAAACCACACGAATCTGTAATCAAGTTTGTTATTATACTTAATTTTATACATATGTGTCAACTGAACTTTTGCTATGTGACCACTATAGTTTCTTCCACTTAAGACCTGAGTGTTAAGTGGGTAGACAATCGTGACGTGTCGAGTTTGTTGGGTGTTAAAATAAGCAGTGTAGATGAGAGGATGGTGGAAGGTGTGAAAATGTAGTTGTTGTGGTGGAGGCTGAGAGGGTGGTGGTGGTTTGTGTTGTGTTGGTGGTGGTGGTGGTGGTGGTGGTGGTGGTAGTGAGACAGTGAGTGTGAGAGTAAGTTGTCAGTGGCTCGACCGACTCTGTAGGTGGAGCACCGTCCGTCTCCTCCTGCGAGGTTGCCTCACAACACGCGCCCACCTCTCCCTCTCACCCTTCACGTCTTACCTTAATCTCTTCAAACCATTTACATCCTTTAACTATACCGATGAAGGCCCCTAATAACTAAAACCTATACTTCTAAAAGTTAAAAAAAAAAAAAAGTGCAATACACATTTTTTTGAAAAATATTAAAATTACAGTATAAGATAAACAAAAATCACAGTAGTTACAAAAAAAATTATCGCGTTTACGGTTTTTCACTGTAAATACGCCAGACGAAAGTGTAATCGTGGGGAAAGGTACTTAGGATGCAGGCCAGGCCGCCGCCTCACTAAGTCCCACCTTCAGAGCACCATAAATAAGGCACTTGGCAGACAATACCCGGAAAAGTGTTTCCGCTGGGGGGGTGGGGGGAAGCAGGGTACTTGGAGTCTGGTGTTGGACGCCTCCCTGTGGAGGCTGTGAAGCGAGGGTGCCAGAATACTGGAAGACTGGTGGAGGCGTCCCCTCCCTGCGGAGGCTGTGAGGTGGAGGTGCCAGTGTACCGGGAAGTTGGTGGACAACTTTTCCTTTTGGAGGACTCGTCCTTGTGGAGGTTGTGAGGTGGAGGTGCCAGGGTACCTGGAGGCTGGTGGAGAACGCCTCCCTCTGGAGGTTGAGGTGGAGGTGCCAGCATGGAGTGTAGCAGAAGTATCATCATCACCTGGGTACTGCTGGCTGCTCTGCTCCTCCAAGGTAACACTAACCTCTTCTCAATATTCTCTCTCACGTTTTATAGCCCGTACTCACATGCAACTACAAATAACAAAACATTGGTTAACAGTACAAACCAACAAACACGAAGAAAATGAAACAGGGTATGAAGAGTACTGAACATTTTCGTCTATAACTGAACCTTTCTTCACGAGTCCCTTGGATGGTATCAAACTTTTGCCGCCTATTCAACAGGCGATATATTACTCTTAGGTGCTTAGCTTTCCCTCTGATTAAAATCGATAAATCTGCAGACTGCTAAGGTATTGCAATAACTTACTCAAACTTGTATTTCACGAAATGCTAAACCTACATGGGCCATTCAGTGCATAATATCCTATTAACAAGATTCTATATGAGCTCGCCTGACATAGGTTAGGTTTTTAGAGCAGAAATATCTACGATTCTAACATGGGGGAGGAAAATGGGTTTGTAATAAACTGAAACAACGTCATGACTGGAAAACAAAAAAAAATGTGTCCCTATATATGCAAGGTAAACACAGCTAAGTAAAGACAAGTCCTCTGGTCCCCTGGCGGCGCTCACTCTGCTGTGAGAAAGAACTTAGATGACCATTTTCATTTTTCAAGACCTCGGAGCTGTCCTCCTCTTTCTCTGATCAAACCTGATTCCATTTCATTTCTCCAGTTTCTGTATGATCCCAATCATATTCCACCCATTATCCACACATTATAGATTGCAAGACGTTGTTACTGCTCGACTAATGTTAGGCCATAAGTATTTTTGGCAGTATTGTTTGTACGAAGAAGCTAATGCCATGATAAGCAAAGTGTGTGTGGTCAAAGACATGTCCATACACTTGAATATTATATCTTAAAGTGTTCAAGCATCCATCCCATAACAGACACCTTCAGACACTTCAGTGCCGTGCGTTTAAAAATTAACGTTTCCCCTGAATTTAATAATAATTATAAGGAAGCCCCGTCTCCAACCGAGAGCTTCTTCAAGAAAATAAGTATGAGACAGGTAGTGGCTCATATCTCGTATTATTGTGAAGGCTGGAACCACCTGTAGGAATGGGCGAGTCAGGTTACTGCCTCAGGAGGTATTTTGTTTGTCAGAAGAAATGGGAAAATTTCTCCTGAACCAGGTCATATTATATGATAACTCGTTATGTGGAGCTTTTGGTTATATAACCGAGGCCTTCAGCTGGCTTTCCTGTCTAACCAGTAAAAAACTAAATATCACACCGTAAGATGCTAAGGAACGCGTTTTCATGTTCTGTGAGGTTGTTAACTGGTAAATTACTCTCTTTAGGTTACTAAATCAAGATAAGTTTAAGGTATCTGTTTCACTAGGATACTATTACAGGGTAAGCTTGAGGTGTTGGTCAATTCAGGTTACTACCTCAGGTAAACCTTCAAGCATGAGGCTCCGGAGTCTGGATATAGCCTCAGCTGTAAGGTTATTGCTGCAAGGTAAACTTGAGGTATTAGTCTGAGATGTCAGGTAACTGCTGCAAGGTAAAGTTAAGTTATTAATCTGAGATGTCAGATTACTGCTGCAAGGTAAACTTGAGGTATTAGTCTCAGGTGTCATGTTATTGATGCAAAATAAACTTGAGGTATTAGTCTCAGGTGTCATGTTATTGCTGCACAATAAACTTGAGGTATTAGTCTGAGATGTCTGATAACTGCTGCAAGGTAAACTTGAGGTATTAGTCTCAGGTGTCAGGTTATTGCTGCAAAATAAACTTGAGGTATTAGTCTCAGGTGTCAGGTTATTGCTGCACAATGAACTTGAGGTATTATTCTCAGGTGTCATGTTATTGCTGCACAATAAACTTGAGGTATTAGTCTCAGGTGTCATGTTATTGCTGCACAATAAACTTGAGGTATTAGTCTCAGGTGTCATGTTATTGCTGCACAATAAACTTGAGGTATTAGTCTCAGGTGTCATGTTATTGCTGCAAAATAAACTTGAGGTATTAGTCTCAGGTGTCATGTTATTGCTGCACAATAAACTTGAGGTATTAGTCTCAGGTGTCATGTTATTGATGCAAAATAAACTTGAGGTATTAGTCTCAGGTGTCATGTTATTGCTGCAAAATAAACATGAGATATTAGTCTGAGATGTCTGATAACTGCTGCAAGGTAAACTTGAGGTATTAATCTGAGATGTCAGATTACTGCTGCAAGGTAAACTTGAGGTATTAGTCTCAGGTGTCATGTTATTGCTGCAAAATAAACCTGAGGTATTAGTCTCAGGTGTCATGTTATTGCTGCAAAATAAACTTGAGGTATTAGTTTCCACACCGTAATGACCACATCTGGTAGCAACAGCTCTGTGGAAGTTTAAACTATCTGAATATTTTTTTAAAAGTACGCATTTACTCCATTATTTTTCCGTATTTATCTAAAGTTTGAGGGCAAACACTTGTAGTTTTTACCTGTGAATTTGGAGATCCTTCTCACCACGTCCCTTAAACGGTCCAAACGTATATATACGTTTTTCCAACATTTGAAAGTATGTAAAAATTTTTAGATCTTCTTTTGATTTTTACATTTGAAAATGTGTAAAAAAAACTTTTATCTACATTTTATTTTTTGTTATATT
Organism: Cherax quadricarinatus; assembly: GCF_038502225.1. NCBI lineage: Eukaryota > Metazoa > Arthropoda > Malacostraca > Decapoda > Parastacidae > Cherax > Cherax quadricarinatus. The sequence continues at coordinate 5,311,881 of NC_091374.1, read as the reverse complement.
TGAAAATATGTAAACATTGATCTATTTGGACCGTTTAAGGGTTAAATGTAGCGTAACTTTCTTGTCAATATCCGACATAGCTTTTATCTTCAACAATTCTGGTTTCTTTAGATTTTTTCTGTCTGCATAAAGAAAAGCCTAGCAGTTATTAACTTCAGTAGCCACTTAATGTTTATGAGGTGGACAGTAGTTACCCCATACTCTTCCTGTGGATGGTAGTCACCCAATACTCATCCTGTGGGTGGTAGTCACCCAATACTCATCCTGTGGGTGGTAGTCACCCAATACTCATCCTGTGGGTGGTAGTCACCCAATACTCATCCTGTGGATGGTAGTCACCCAATACTCATCCTGTGGATGGTAGTCACCCAATACTCATCCTGTGGATGGTAGTCACCCAATACTCATCCTGTGGATGGTAGTCACCCAATACTCATCCTGTGGATGGTAGTCACCCAATACTCATCCTGTGGATGGTAGTCACCCAATACTCATCCTGTGGATGGTAGTCACCCAATACTCATCCTGTGGGTGGTAGTCACCCTATACTCATCCTGTGGATGGTAGTCACCCAATACTCATCCTGTGGATGGTAGTCACCCAATACTCATCCTGTGGATGGTAGTCACCCAATACTCATCCTGTGGGTGGTAGTCACCCTATACTCATCCTGTGGATGGTAGTCACCCAATACTCATCCTGTGGATGGTAGTCACCCAATACTCATCCTGTGGATGGTAGTCACCCAATACTCATCCTGTGGATGGTAGTCACCCAATACTCATCCTGTGGATGGTAGTCACCCAATACTCATCCTGTGGGTGGTAGTCACCCTATACTCATCCTGTGGGTGGTACTCACCCAATACTCATCCTGTGGGTGGTAGTCACCCTATATTCACCTTGTGAGTGGTAGTCACCCCACACTTATCCTGTGGGTAGTAGCACCCCATACTCATCCTGTGGGTAGTAGCACCCCATACTCTTCCTGTGGGTAGTAGCACCCCATACTCATCCTGTGGGTAGTAGCACCCCATACTCATCCTGTGGGTAGTAGCACCCCATACTCATCCTGTGGGTAGTAGCACCCCATACTCATCCTGTGGGTAGTAGCACCCCATACTCATCCTGTGGGTAGTAGCACCCCATACTCATCCTGTGGGTGGTAGTCACCCCATATCTGTCCTGTGGGTGGTAGTCACCCCATACTCATCCTGTGTGGATGATCACCCAACACCCATCCTGTGGGTGGTAGTCAAAATATTTAGAGGCACGTAATGAGTCCAGGGACTGATCCCCCAACATTCTGTTAGCTAAGTAAGTTACACAAGTAATGACCAGTTTACAGGAATAATGAATTCAATTACAGCAGTAATGAGTTGGTTAGAGTTCCAAGGCGTGTATTTTTTTTTATGTATAGACATTTTATCAGTTCTCTACTGCACTTGTCCCTTCAAGAGAGGTGCTGTGACGCCGGTGAAGGGCTCCTGATCCAGGGACTTGGAGCTACTTCAATTTCCTGGATCAAACCCGATTGCCTCTAATTCCTTATCCCCCAAGTTGTGTGTGGCTCCTATGAGTAGGAACACTGGGAAGAAGTGTCATTTGTTATGCATGTTTTGGGATCGAGAGTTTTGGGGACATGTGTCAGTGGTGTTTTGTTATTCAGGGAAGCTGTGTTGGCCCGCGACGGCCACTCCAACCTGCTCTACCTCCTGCGTTTTAACAAAAATTTGCTCACTTAGCTTACTCGTCATTGTACATTTTGCCACATAGGATAAACCTATATTAATTTTTGTTCTAACCATTCGAAGCAACACAGTAAATATATCAATTTTCGTTAAATATTTCTAGGTAGAGTTACGACCACCTTAAATAGGTTGTGTTTAGTCACTGGAATACCCACATACTTCAAGGCTCCAGAGGTCTGTTTAACACCTATCATGAATGTTTTTAATCCTTAATGTAAGAATTAAAGTATACTCTGAGAAGTACATATAAACTCCAATGTACATGCACTGTTGTTCTCAGTGTGTGCATCAATAGAGATACTCTTATCTGACTATGTACAAGTGGGAGGCCTCGGTCACATGACCAAAGGCTCCAACTGTGGACTGTGGGTCATCATAGGAATAAGACCCGCGTCAGGAAACTGCTGTCCTGCTTTCGGGCAAACATTATAATACCTTAAATATGTACAAAGTGCATGAGAGCGAGGCAGGTTGTGAGAAAGAAACTTCCAACAGGTGTACATCTATTATGATGTACACCTGTACACACACACACACACACACACACACACACACACACACACACACATACACACACACACACATATATATATATATATATATATATATATATATATATATATATATATATATACTAACAAACTTACACTAAACATTGACAAAACCTACTTCATTCAGTTTGGTAACAGAGCTACAGACGTCCCTCTTAACATAATGATAAACGGATCACCTATCACAAAGCTAACAGAGGGAAAATTCTTAGGAATCCACCTTGATAATAGACTCAAATTTCATACACATATACAACAAATTTCTAAGAAAATTTCCAAGACTGTAGGCATACTATCGAAGATACGGTACTATGCTCCACAGTCAGCCCTCCTGGCCCTATATCACTCTCTTATTTACCCCTATCTCACCTATGGAATTTGTGCATGGGGCTCAACAACAAGTAACCATCTCAGACCACTAATTACCCAACAAAAGGCTGCAGTTAGAATGATAACAAATTCTCACTACAGGCAGCACACTCCACCAATATTCAATACACTCAACCTACTCACCATACAAAACATCCATACTTATTACTGCACCTATTACATACATAGAACACTCAACTCTGATATTAACCCTCCCCTCAAACATCTCCTTGCCAACCTCAACAGAACACATGACCATAACACAAGGCACAGATCACTCTTTGATATTCCTCGTGTCCATCTCACGCTATGCAAAAACTCAATGCACATAAAAGGCCCTAAAATCTGGAATTCATTACCTGTAAATATAAAAGAAACACTACCTGTTTATAAATTCAAGTCTCTTCTCAAAGATCACTTACTCACCCAAAACCAAATAAATACTGAATAACTGAACCTTATAAATTGTATATCTTAAATGTTTCTCACAATTATATCACATAAATGTTAAACCTAAAACCCAATCTAACTTTATTATTTTTTAAATACACTACCTAACAGAATACTCCATTCTACTGAATTTACAACAATGCATGCAACCATATGACCTGTCTTTGTAATACTCACTTGTGCTTTATAGTAATCTGTTTACATTAATGTTTTTCACTGATTTCATCATTGCTTAGTTAATCTTAAGTTAATTTTAAGCCAGCCCGTAATGCTATGCATAGTATAAGTGGATTTGGCATGCTGCTCTTATCTGTATTTTTTTGTACCTCTGTATGTGTGCTCAAATTGGAAATAAATAAATAAATAAATAAATAAATAAATAAATAAATATATATATATATATATATATATATATATATATATATATATATATATATATATTATATATATATATATATATATACATGTATTATTATCACACTGGCCGATTCCCACCAAGGCAGGGTGGCCCGAAAAAGAAATACTTTCACCATCATTCACTCCATCATTGTCTTGCCAGAAGGGTGCTTTACACTACAGTTTTTAAACTGCAACATTAACACCCCTCCTTCAGAGTGCAGGCACTGTACTTCCCATCTCCAGGACTCAAGTCCGGCCTGCCGGTTTCCCTGAACCCCTTCATAAATGTTACTTTGCTCACACTCCAACAGCATGTCAAGTATTAAAAACCATTTGTCTCCATTCACTCCTATCAAACACGCTCACGCATGCCTGCTGGAAGTCCAAGCCCCTCGCACACAAAACCTCCTTTACCCCCTCCCTCCAACCTTTCCCAGGCCGACCCCTACCCCGCCTTCCTTCCACTACAGACTGATGCACTCTTGAAGTCATTCTGCTTCGCTCCATTCTCTCTACATGTCCGAACCACCTCAACAACCCTTCCCCAGCCCTCTGGACAACAGTTTTGGTAATCCCGCACCTCCTCCTAACTTCCAAACTACGAATTCTCTGCATTATATTCACACCACACATTGCCCTCAGACATGACATCTCCACTGCCTCCAGCCTTCTCCTCGCTGCAACATTCATCACCCATGCTTCACACCCATATAAGAGCGTTGGTAAAACTATACTCTCATACATTCCCCTCTTTGCCTCCAAGGACAAAGTTCGTTGTCTCCACAGACTCCTAAGTGCACCACTCACCCTTTTCCCCTCATCAATTCTATGATTCACCTCATCCTTCATAGACCCATCCGCTGACACGTCCACTCCCAAATATCTGAATACATTCACCTCCTCCATACTCATATATATATATGTATATATATATATATATATATATATATATATATATATATATATATATATATATATATATATATATGTCGTGCCGAATAGGCAGAACTTGCGATCTTGGCTTAAATAGCAACGTTCATCTTGCCATATAGGACAAGTGAAAATTTGTGTATGCAATAATTTCGCCAAAATCATTCTGAACCTAACGAAAAAAAATATATTTCATTGTGTTTGTTTAGTATTAAATTACTGTAAACAAATCTAAAATATATTTAGTTGGGTTAGGCTAAAATAAATTGCTCTTGTTATAATAAGGTTAGGTAAGTTTTCTAAGATTCTTTTGGTGCAAAATTAAAATTTTTTACATTAACATTAATGAAAAAAATATATCTTTAAACGTTTAAAAGAAAATTTCAGAAAGGACTTAATTTTAAATGAGTTCTTGCTAATTGACCAGTTTTACATATTCGGCACGATATATATATATATATATATATATATATATATATATATATATATATATATATATATATATATATATATATATATATATATATATATATATATATATATATATATATATATATATATATATATATATATATATATTATATATATATATATATATTATATATATATATATATATATATATATATATATATATATATATATATATATATATATATATATATATATATATTATATATATATATATATATATAATATATATATATATATATATATATATATATATATATATATATATATATATATATATATATATATATATATATATATATATATATATATATATATATATATATATATATATATATATATATATATATATATATATATATATATATATATTTTATATATATATATTATTATCACACTGGCCGATTTCCACCAAGGCAGGGTGGCCCGAAAAAGAAAAACTTTCACCATCATTCACTCCATCACTGTCTTGCCAGAAGGGTGCTTTACACTACAGTTTAAACTGCAACATTAACACCCCTCCTTCAGAGTGCAGGCACTGTACTTCCCATCTCCAGGACTCAAGTCCGGCCTGCCGGTTTCCCTGAACCCCTTCATAAATGTTACTTTGCTCACACTCACCTAATCTTTTTGTTATCCTCATAACCTTACTCTTTCCTGTATTCACTTTTAATTTTCTTCTTTTGCACACCCTACCAAATTCATCCACCAATCTCTGCAACTTCTCTTCAGAATCTCCCAAGAGCACCGTGTCATCAGCAAAGAGCAACTGTGGCAACTCCCACTTTGTGTGTGATTCTTTATCTTTTAACTCCATGCCTCTTGCCAAGACCCTCGCATTTACTTCTCTTACAACCCCATCTATAATTATATTAAACAACCACGGTGACATCACACATCCTTGTCTAAGGCCTACTTTTACTGGGAAATAATCTCCCTCTTTCCTACATACTCTAACTTGAGCCTCACTATCCTCGTAAAAACTCTTCACTGCTTTCAGTAACCTACCTCCTACACCATACACCTGCAACATCTGCCACATTGCCCCCCTATCCACCCTGTCATACGCCTTTTCCAAATCCATAAATGCCATAAAGACCTCTTTAGCCTTATCTAAATACTGTTCACTTATATGTTTCACTGTAAACACCTGGTCCACACACCCCCTACCTTTCCTAAAGCCTCCTTGTTCATCTGCTATCCTATTCTCAGTCTTACTTTTAATTCTTTCAATAATAACTCTACCATACACTTTACCAGGTATACTCAACAGACTTATCCCCCTATAATTTTTGCACTCTCTTTTGTCCCCTTTGCCTTTATACAAAGGAACTATGCATGCTCTCTGCCAATCCCTAGGTACCTTACCCTCCAACCACTCCAAAACTATATCCCCACCTGCTTTTAACATTTCTATCTTTATCCCATCAATCCCGGCTGCCGTACCCCCTTTCATTTTACCTGCTGCCTCACGAACTTCCCCCACACTCACATTATATATATATATATATATATATATATATATATATATATATATATATATATATATATATATATATATATATATATATAGATATATATATGCACAAACACTGATCTCTGACTGAAGGAGACTCGAACCTACGAACCTTGGAACAAGGTACGCAGTGCTATACCATTCTCACCACACTGGACCAATACCTTGGCGTCCAGCTTGCGCTAAACGTTTGATCCAAGGCAGCCAGCTTTCAGGGAGAAGGCTTAAAGCTTTTCATCTCATATATATATATATATATATATATATATATATAAATATATATATATATATATATATAGTATATATATATATATATATATATATATATATAGTATATATATATATATATATATATATATATATACTATATATATATATATATATATATATATATATATATATATATATATATATATAACATAGGCCGTCTTCCACAAGGCAGGGTGGCCCGAAAAAAGAAAAACTTTCACCATCATTCACTCCATCACTGTCTTTCCAGAGGCATGCTTACACTACAGTTTTAAAACTGCAACATTAACACCCCTCCTTCAGAGTGCAGACACTGTACTTCCCATCTCCAGGACTCAAGTCCGGTCTGCCGGTTTCCCTGAATCCCTTCATAAATATTACCCTGCTCACACTCCAACAGCACATGAAGTCCTAAAAACCATTTGTTTCCATTCGCTCCTATGTAACACGCTCACGCATGCTTGCTGGAAGTCCAAGCCCCCTCGCACACAAAGCCTCCATTACCCCCTCCCTCCGACCTTTACCCTGCCTTCCCTCCAATACCGATTTATACTCTCGAAGTCATTCTATTTTGTTCCACCCTCTCTACATGTCCGAACCACCTCAACCCCTCCTCAGCCCTCTGGATAATAGTTTTGATAATCCTGCACCTCCTCATCTCCAAACTACGGATTCTCTGCATAATATTCACACCACACTTTGCCCTCAAACACATCACTACCTCCAGCCTTCTCCTTGTTACAACATTCATCACCCATGCTTCACACCCATATCAAAGCGTTGGTATAACTATACTCTCATACACACATTCCACGTGCACTCAAATCGAGAGATATACTTCTTAGATTATATACAAAGTGAAGCACTCACTGCTGCTTGCCTCAGTGATACAAATATAACGGTGGTCTGGTGGCTAAAGCTCCCGCTTTACACACGGAGGGCTCGGGTTCGATTCCCGGCGGGTGGAAATTCCAACACGTTTCCTTACACCTATTGTCCTGTTCACCTAGCAGCAAATAGGTACCTGGGTGTTAGTCGACTGGTGTGGGTGGCATCCTGGGGGACAAGATTAAGGACCCCAATGGAAATAAGTTAGACAGTCCTCGATGACGCACTGACTTTCTTGGGTTATCCTGGGTGGCTAACCCTCCGGGGTTAAAAATCCGAACGAAATCTTATCTTATCTTCAAGTTAAAATATAGTTGAATATATCATGCAGTGAATGTCACAAGCAGGAGGAAACACTGGTCTCAAATTTTGTGAGGCAAATTCATTATATAACAATTTCTTATATTGCAGCAACGTTAATAAAGGAACTATCTTAACTTCCTAAAATATTCGTAATATAAAATAAGTAAATTTACTTAACATTTCTAATAATTTACATAACTAAATTGGATTTGTTTCCTTTAGAAAAAAAATTATGGGATCCAATTTTTTTGCCTTAAAATAGTGAAAATTTCCTAATTTTGCACAGCATTTCTGGGAGAAATTTAGATTTTTTCTTTCATTATAATCTACTAAACTTCGAAGAAACAGTTATATAAACGTAGTGATTGTAAAATAAATTAGAATATAGATAAGTCTTACAAGGGTAAACTATATTAAAAGTTAAGTGGCGTGCCAGGTGACCATCAGTCTGTGCAGCGCTAGTCTATAAAATACTGCTCGTATGGACCATAAACTTCCCTGCTGTTATACTCCTCGTATCACTGATGTAGTTGGTGCCCTTTTGGAAATATCAACTTGTCTAATAAGCTTTTGAAATTATATCATTTAGTAAAATGCCTAATTATTATAACCTTTAGTCTTCAAAGGAGATTAAAACATAATACAAATTTTTAGATTTAACTAACGAAAATTTTAGTATAGTTACGTCGCTATCTTAGTTTTATGGAAAAAAAAATGGCATGTTGAGATTTTTCCATAACTATTTTAAACATTCTTTGGAAAGGAGAGAGATTTTTTCGAGTGGATCGAATCGGCTTAATTTTGATAAATAACTTAAAGCTTGTATTTACCATTAAAATAAATTAAACATTTGTCGTCTCGAAAGACAACTCAGAAGTGAGTCAAGATGGATATTCTTTCTTGGTGTTTTCCTACCTGGTTGAGACACTGCTGATGTGGGTAAATAATGGCTGGCAGAATAATAGTATTAACCCTTAAACTGGTGTTTTCCTACCTGGTTGAGACACTGTTGTTGTGGGTAAATAATGGCTGGCAGAATAATAGTATTAACCCTTAAACTGGTGTTTTCCTACCTGGTTGAGACACTGTTGTTGTGGGTAAATAATGGCTGGCAGAATAATAGTATTAACCCTTAAACTGGTGTTTTCCTACCTGGTTGAGACACTGTTGTTGTGGGTAAATAATGGCTGGCAGAATAATAGTATTAACCCTTAAACTGGTGTTTTCCTACCTGGTTGAGACACTGTTGATGTGGGTAAATAATGGCTGGCAGAATAATAGTATTAACCCTTAAACTGGTGTTTTCCTACCTGGTTGAGACACTGTTGATGTGGGTAAATAATGGCTGGCAGAATAATAGTATTAACCCTTAAACTGGTGTTTTCCTACCTGGTTGAGACACTGTTGATGTGGGTAAATAATGGCTGGCAGAATAATAGTATTAACCCTTAAACTGGTGTTTTCCTACCTGGTTGAGACACTGTTGATGTGGGTAAATAATGGCTGGCAGAATAATAGTATTAACCCTTAAACTGGTGTTTTCCTACCTGGTTGAGACACTGTTGATGTGGGTAAATAATGGCTGGCAGAATAATAGTATTAACCCTTAAACTGGTGTTTTCCTACCTGGTTGAGACACTGCTGATGTGGGTAAATAATGGCTGGCAGAATAATAGTATTAACCCTTAAACTGGTGTTTTCCTACCTGGTTGAGACACTGTTGATGTGGGTAAATAATGGCTGGCAGAATAATAGTATTAACCCTTAAACTGGTGTTATCCTACCTGGCTGGGACACTGTTGATGTGGGTAAATAATGGCTGGCAGAATAATAGTATTAACCCTTAAACTGGTGTTATCCTACCTGGCTGGGACACTGTTGATGTGGGTAAATAATGGCTGGCAGAATAATAGTATTAACCCTTAAACTGGTGTTATCCTACCTGGTTGAGACACTGCTGATGTGGGTAAATAATGGCTGGCAGAATATAATAGTATTAAGGGAGGATGGGATCATATTTGATAATCCAGGTGTAAAGGTAATACCATACGTCAGTGTCACTGCCCATGCAGCCATCAAAAATAATCCGCCGTTATAATGTAATTTGCATTTTTACCAAAAAGAGTGAGACAGATAGGTTGTGGGGATAACGTAGAACTATAGTGGATAGGTTTGAGGGAAGGTAGATTAGTTTTATCAGGTTTAAAACCTATCTACTACACCAGGAACATTAAGGCTACATGTAGTCTGCCATCACTCTAGAATGCTTTAATCTCTAATATAGGAATTAAGGTAAACTTAGCATATATACACAGACAACAAATCTTGGTATATATATATATACATCCTTGGGAGATACCTAGAATATCGATAAAAAATTAAGTAGATTCTTCACCTTGTATTTTTTCTTTGGAACACATGTGTCAGTACGTCTTCTGAAGTGTGAGCATGTGTTAATATATGTTTTCAAGGCAATGTGAGAATGTTAACATATATTTTTTTCGTCCCTATGTTTTTAGAGAAGTGATGTCATAATTCTGACTTTTATTTCTTGGTTGCCATAAGCTTGTTATGACCTAGTAATTACAACGCATTTTGGTTGGGAGATATTAGTGTTACCCTGTGAAAGTAGGTAGGTATTAGGTTTGTCAGGAAACAGGTCGAGTGTTTCACGATGCTGGTTTTAGTCATGTGATGACCCGCAGCTGGAGCTTTGGGTCATATGACCGAGGCCTTCCGCTGGTCCATGAATGTAATAATTTGTGTGACTGGTTATATATTTAATTTATAAATCCCCTTCCGGTTCTTCTCATACTTTTAATATTCCTCGTGACGTTAAAATATTTTCGTTAATTACTTTTAGTTTCATAAGCTTACCATTAACCTCATTATTAAGTATCATGTCCATTATCATAACTATCGTCATCATTACCACCATCATTAGGGATATGTAATGGTACGAGATTCTGACGTGATGGTAAAAACATAGCACAGTTATACTAGCGACGTGTCGCTCACACTGTGGGTTTACGACGCGATAAAACTGCCAATGTGTGGGCGACATGTCGTCAATCATGGTTCCACTGGACTGCATTCCTGTCACTTTACCATGATCATGGTTATCTTCACCGCCACAATCATTATGATTATCTCTGTCATCATAACAAGCGTTATTACCACCACCATCACCACTGTCATCCTCCTCCCTAGCATCGTTATTGTAAATCACCATCATTACACTCTCTACCATCGCAATTCAATCCAGTATAATCACCACTATGACAACCATCACAATCACAATCATCGTCACCATCCTTACAATCACCTACGTAAGTTTCCAACTTCCTCTCCTCTCTCTCGCCATTTTCTTTACCGAGTATATTCTTGGGATATTGAGAGCGGCGAGAATTGCTTTTAACTTTACATTTCCCTGTGCCATCTTCACGACCTTTCAAAGTGCCAGAGAGTCTTTATGTTCCTTTTTTTTATTAAAATTCCTTCAATTTTCAGACTTGAATCCTAGTAGGCGCCAATTATTTTCGCTAGTGGTACCTCGAGATACGAACCTAATTCGTAGCAGGAGGCTGTTCGAGTTCCGATCTGTTCGAATACTGAACGAATTTGTTCCCATAAGGAATAATGTAAATAAGATTAATCCGTTTTAGACCCCCAAAAATACACTAACAAAAGCACTTACAAAAAATACACTTACATAATTGTTCAAGTCCATATCCCGAAGTACCACTGTAGTATTTGATAATATAAAGTAGTTTACCTGGAGAGAGTTTCGGGGGTCAACGCCCCCGCGGCCCGGTCTGTGACCAGGCCTCGTAATTAGTTTAATATAAGAAGGTTTGAGCTTGCTACCACCTGCAGCTCACAAGGCTGTCATCCCCACCAGCCCCTTTGGGGCGGGGCAGATGGCAGACCAGAGGCCTAGCTTCTCCCTACGAGCCCCGTGAGGGCGGGGACTGTGGCTAGGCCTGGGGACACTTGGTCCCGAAGATGAGGGGGTACTTGTACCTCCTCCCATGGGAGACTTAGGTCTCGAGACACTCCCCAGATAGGGAGCCAAGGCCGGGCCACCACTCATGAAAAAGACCCGGGCCGGGAGAATACCGGCGAATAAAAAAAAAAAGTTTAATCTGTCAGGATAGTCCTGATCATCTTTCCATATTATTATTATAAAGGGGGAAGCGCTAAACCCGGAGGATTATACAACGCCTGGGGGGGGATGTGGAAGGCATTCAGGGGAATCTTTCCATAGATTAGTCAGGAAACTGGACAATTGTTTCCTGACGCGGGTTTTTGTAATCTTACTGGTCCACAACGCATGTAAGTGGCTTACTTTTGTGACTAGTAAACTACATTTAAATTACATTACCTGTATAACCCAGAAAAGAAATTTATAATTACGAAAAGCATGGGTGCCACTAGCACGATAAGAGACAACACAATAATGTCAGGGGCCCAAGACTGTTCAACTGCCTCCCAGCATACATAAGGTGGTTACCAATAGACCCCTGGTTGTCTTCAAGAAGGTGCTGGACAGGCACCTAAAGTTAGTACCTAACCAGCCGGGTTGTGGTTCGTACGTCGGGTTACGTGCGGCCAACAGTAACAGCCTAGTTGATCAGGCCCTCATCCACCATGAGGCCTGGTCACAGACTGGGCCGCGGGGGCGTTGACCCCCGAAACCCTCTTCAGGTATACTCCAGGTAATATAATATTTCGATATACTACCTAGTCAGTTTTTACTGGTATAATGATCAATTTTATAAACAAAAAGGAACAATACCATGGAACAATACCATGGTACAGTACGATGGAACAATATCATAGAACAATACCATGGTACAGTACCATGGTACAGTACCATGGTACAGTACCATGGAACAATATCATGAAACAATACCATAATACAATACCATGGTACAGTACCATGGTACAGTACCATGGAACAATATCATAGAACAATACCATGGTACAGTACCATGGTACAGTACCATGGTACAGTACCATGGAACAATATCATGAAACAATACCATGATACAATACCATGGTACAGTACCATGGAACAATACCATGGTACAGTACCATGGAACAATATCATGGAATACCATGGTACAGTACCATGGAACAATACCATGGTACAGTACCATGGAACAATATCATGGAACAATATCATGGAACAATACCAAGGTACAGTACCATGGAACAATACCATGATACAATACCATGAAACAATACCATGGAACAATACCATAGAACAATACCATGGTACAGTACCATGGTACAGTACCATGGTACAGTACCATGAAACAATACCATGATACAATACCATGGAACAATACCATGGAACAATATCATGGAACAATACCATGATACAATACCATGGAACAATACCATGGAACAATACCATGGAACAATATCATGAAACTACCATGAAACAAAACCATGATACAATACCATGGAACAATAGCATGATACAATACCATGGAACAATACCATGGAACAATATCATTGAACAATACCATGGAACAATACCATGATACAATACCATGGAACAATACCATGGAACAATATCATGGAACAATACCATGGAACAATACCATGAAACAATACCATGGAACAATACCATGAAAGAAT